>NW_028189409.1:0-292500 GCF_048542155.1 Nylanderia fulva
TGAGCGAGCTTTGACAAAATTCCCAAAACCCGCGTGACACTCGATACACAACTCCGAAAAGCTTTTCTCCGTGTGTTCTTAAAAATCCTACGCGCAACAGAGGCATAGAGGTGCCTTTTTTAAGCTGATCGGACGCTGCCCCGCAACACGTAGGATTTACACTGAAAATAAACTCGCGCATTTCTGGACTGCTTCTCCAAAGATATGCGAAACTTCTCGTGGAAGGTGTAGAGACATTGTGTCAACAGGAATAACAAAATCTGCGTGATATAAATTTTTTATATACATATTACTTGTTAAAATAGCTGGGAAGAAATACTGTATGTTTAACGAATAATATTACAAAAAATTTTTTTATCTAAACAATAAAATTTGTTTTTCAATTAAAATTTAATATTAACAAATCTATGTAAAGAAATAAATTAGTATAATATTTATAAAAATACATATGATTGCGCTGGCATGTTCGTGGTGCCACATTAATTTGCAGATGATATATTAGCTAAATATATAAATGAAATATTTATGGCTGCATAATTTAAGTATATATTATAACGTATATGAATATACATAATTTTACATGGAATATTAAATTACCTTAAAATTTCTAAGTATGGATTAATATTCATATAATTATATATTAATGAGTATACACGACAAATGTGTTTCGATATTTAGCATCGCGATAGGCGTATCTAATTACACTTTAATTGTACAAATTAATAATTTTCCGATCGATTCCCGATTCAGCGACTTTCGGATCTATATTTTTCTCTTGCATTTACTTATTTCCGTAGGGGGGTGAAAGGGTTATTGAAATTAAATCTCAAATATGAGATTATTTCATATTTTAAATCTTGGCCGTGACCAAATAAAATTTGGTGCCTTGTGCACAGATACTTAATCCTAATGAAAAATTTAGTTTCGTTAGGATAACGCACTGTCATCCGCGAGTTGGCTCTTACTGCCTGTCTTATATCTTTAAATTTATATTTATATTACAGAGCCTTGTTAAACTCTTAATTAATAATTTGTTAATAATTTTATTATATAAAATAGTTTTCTTACATCAAACGCAGTCGTAGAAAAAGTATTTCACAGTATGCAAAGCGTTTAATTTATGCGTGTCTTTATTGCTCGAGTGTGAAAGCTCGACTGACAATAATTACGCGCTTTTATTGACGACTCCAAGGTTGATTACCACATGCTTATTTGTTGTCGAAATATTTTAAGTGCAATGTTATAACATATATGAAAATGTAAATGTACATGGAATATTAAATTGAATTATTTATATATTTGCATTATATTCTTAACATCGAGAGACTATCATCGCAAGGGTTATCAGTTTGACTGAGTTATTCAAAATAAAATTAAGTGATAAATGAATGTATTCATGATAAAATAAATCAAAGATAAATGAAAATAAATGAAAGAATTAACGATATTAGAGTTAAGAAATATTTACAAAATAATTACTATAAATATTTATTTTTACTTACCATAAATAATAAATGAAAAATTTAATCTATATTTTAAAAATGTGTAAAATAAATATTTTTATAAAAATATTTAAAATAGTTATATAATATTTCAAAATAATATATAAATATATATATAAGAGTTTTAACAAGGCTCTGTAATATAAATATAAATTTAACGTATAAGACGGGCAACAAGAGCCAAATCGCGGATGACAATGCGTTATCCTAACGAAACTAAATAATTTTTTCGTTAGAATTAAATACCGGTGCACAAGGCACCAAATTTTACTTGGACACGGCCAAGATTTTAAATATGAAATAATCTCATATTTGAGATTTTAATTTCAATACCCCTTTTAACCCCCCTACGGAAAATAAATAAATGAATGCAAGAGAAAAATATAGATCCGAAAATCGCTGAATCGGGAAGCGAACCCGAGACCTTTCGCTTGCCGGGCGACTGCTCTTCCAGCTGAGCTATTCAGATCCTTTCGATTCTATACTTTTCTCTGTTATATATATTAATGTTGGTAAACAAACGCATTTTTTAAGCCAGCGTGTATCAATATAAGAGTTTTAACAAGGCTCTGTAATATAAATATAAATTTAACGTATAAGACGGGCAACAAGAGCCAAATCGCGGATGACAATGCGTTATCCTAACGAAACTAAATAATTTTTTCGTTAGAATTAAATACCGGTGCACAAGGCACCAAATTTTACTTGGACACGGCCAAGATTTTAAATATGAAATAATCTCATATTTAAAATCTTGGCCGTGTCCAAGTAAAATTTGGTGCCTTGTGCACCGGTATTTAATTCTAACGAAAAAATTATTTAGTTTCGTTAGGATAACGCATTGTCATCCGCGATTTGGCTCTTGTTGCCCGTCTTATACGTTAAATTTATAAATATATATATATATATATATATTTATTTATATATTATTTTGAAATATTATATAACTATTTTAAATATTTTTATAAAAAGCTATATATATATATATATATATATATATATATATGAATATTTCCATAAATATTGGGTGCTGTCTGGGAAGGAAATAAAATGCTGAATATATATTGTTATATAAAGTAGATACTGTAGCATCCAATTCATAATAATATTTCAATGTTAATGACATAAATAATATTTAAAATAAGTACACAAATTAACGAGTTTCTGATAAAAATTATTAGCTTTTGTCTTATGTGATATTTAACAGCAGTCTTATATAAAAAAGAAATTATATTTTTTTTTACAAATATACATATATCTCTAATTAATAGAATAGCAAATATGTCTACTGTTATAATAAGCTTATCAATAAGCATTACTAAAAATATAAATTTTTAAAAAATTTTTATAGCATTTATATATTTATTATTTTTATTTTATATATTTATTTTATATTTTATATATATTATATATTACATAAGCGATATAAATCTATTATAGATTTTTGCAACAGAAATTATTCATTGATCATGCAATTCGATTGTTTTACTGTGCGTTCTAAATTTTAATTATATATCTAAATCCTCTTATAGTCAAACAATATGACAAATATGTACAACAGTTAAGAAACAAATTTTTAAATTTTTAAAAAGAATTAATAGTAAATTAAAAACGTGCACATTGTTTTCTCACCACTCTATTTCGTTCATTAAGCTTTCTTAATGCGAACAAGCTGGTTTTCCAATTTTGGCTTTCTCATAGAGAACTGTGTGAAGCTAATGAGCGAAATAAAATGGTAAGGAAGCATTGTGCAAGTTTCCAATTTATTAACTTTTTTAACATAAAATAAAATTTTTTCAAATGTCACATATATATGTATATGAGTAAATATGTATACTCATTTTTGTATTTTTTTAGTATGTTTGTTTTGTAATTTTAAATTTATATTTTTTGAAAAACTTAAAATTTAAACAGTCAATAATGAATTGGACCCGACGAAAGCAATTCTCTTTTTATCCTTTCCATCAGATTAATACACCCCATACATCTATCATGTTGCGCGGCTCGCGCAACACTGATTCTCGTACGGGGTAATAGTCGAGCGTGGGACCGATGATCACATGACTAGTGGTCACATGATCAGAGGGACCACTGGTCACGTGATCTCGGTTTCTCACTCGCGATACCTCGCACGCGAATCAGATTCGCGCGAGCCGCGCAACGTGATAGATGTATGAGGTATAGAGTCTCGCGCGAATCTAATGAAAGCGTAGATATTTGATTGCAAAAGATTCTTGTAGAAAATTTTATTTCTTTGTTCGTATTTTCTGCTAAAGATCTAAACATTGAATTTTTATGCGTTGAATAATGATTAATTAATAGATTTATATAATAGATGAAATGATGAGAAGAAAAAGCCCACAACACAGAAACGAGAAATTTTTTACAAACATTATTTCACAAAAAGGATATACACTAGAGAAATTAGATAGTTAAATCAATCAAACCTGTTGGTACATTTATTATTTCTCATATAAATTTTTGTTTTCAATAATTAAAAGAATCAATATTATTTTTGTGCCAATATTAGCTTTTGTATTAATTGATTGAAAGATATGTGTGTAATATACACATATAATGAAATTAAATTATCTTTTCCTTTTTGTCTTCCTCTACAAAATTTAGAAATGAAGATCTGATTTTATTTTAACAATGTGTTAATGTAGACAATTACGCGGTTAATTTTTAATGATTACATTAAATTTAGTAAAATACATATAATGTATCACTGTATTCGGCTTTGACGCTTCTTCCTTGAAAGAAGAGAATATTGCATAAGTAGTACGTGTCTGTACGAGAGAGGAAATGAAACTACCGAGCATGACGAGTTGTGGATAATTTTGCGGAGAAACACACACACACACAGTTTTGTCTACTGTTATAAAATTATACACTTATAACTTTTAATTATACAAGAAAACAAAGAAAGTATGCTGAAACTTCTGACGTTAGTTTGATCAATCCAGTAGAGAATCCGCCCTTCTAAAAAAAGCATGTATTGACATTGTCGCTTTTCCGCGATGCTGATTGGCTGACCCAATTAACGTTGTGCGAATATATTAGACATTATTTTAAATCTAATTGTATTATAAAAATATAATATGAGAATTTAAAAAAGGACAATATTTAAACACAAAATAAGAATATATTATAGAATGATTAATGTGATTTCAAAATTTTTGATTTCTGTTCTTTCTTTTAATTTGTTTTTTCGGTGTTAAGTGTTACAACTATTAAATTATTAATTGATACTGCTACAAACGAATGAGATTCTGACAATGAGATAACGATCATCTTATGAGATCGATGCCCAAATTTTTCTACAATTTTCTTTTGTTTGCAAACGTTTTCTTATAATTGTGTGCAAAGTATAATTATTACGCTTCATAATTGCTGAAAATGTTACATTAAAAATATACTTCCTATGTTTAATGATAAGACGCAAATTTTCTTCTCATAGAAATACATACACATATTCTGCTTCGACAAGGAAAACAAGTTCTATTATCGTCGAATCATCGTATATAAAAAGCTAGTATAAAATCACGCTTGATGCAAGCAATTTAAAAAGAATTTTATTATATATTATAGTTTAATTACAGTTTATTAATTACTTGTTACTTTAATATATATTACTTTAATATATATTACAGATACATTGTAGGAATTTTGAAAAGTAGCGTTAAGTTATTTCAACTGAAATTTTTTATTTTTTATTTTGTATTAACTTTTCATTTTTGCATAAGATTTTGACTTTCAATTTTTTGGTACGTATATTTTTGTTTGGCGCAACTATTTGATATCATTATTTTATTAGATATATTAATTGTACAACATAAGTTTACAGTACTTTGAAACATATTGTTTTATCTATTACACATTTTTACATGCAGTTGAATTTGGCGCACTTTTTTGTCTTTTTATAAAAAAAAGGTTTGTTTAGGCCCATTTTTACGTAAGATTAGCAGGGTTACATTTTTTGTTTTTTACGAATGCTTGAGAGTTGGGTCGTATTATTTTACCAAGAATCAGTGTGAAGATAGGACAACATATTTCAGTTTCAACCAAATCGGAGGAAACCATGTCTGGTGTTCCCCTTGTAAGTAATAACTATACTTATAAAAACTAAAAGAAGAGACTAAGAACATTTCTCGTAGTTTTCCCGCTTAAAATTTAATAACAATTACAAATTATATTAGGCTCTCAATATAATACAAATATAAATATGTAGACTGACACAGCCGAACGCAATGTTGGTTATAGCAAAAATCAATTTAGCGCTACAATTAAATAATTGTGCATGAGCCATCAATTGAGATACAATTCCAAAGAAGTCTTGACAGTGTACCAGCAAATTTGATTTTTGATCTGTGATAAAACACTTTTCTTTACACATTGACAACATTAGAATTCAATCCCATTAGACGAATCTTTCGTGTGATAATTATCTTTTCAGCAAAAGCTCGACTTTTCCTACATAGATTTTTCAAAAGTGATATTCAAGTCGATACATTCGTTTCGAACCCGAATCGTTTCAGTAACATCAACTTGATTTTCTTCTTGCATACAAATATGATAAAGACGAATATACTCTTTAATACACATAACAAAACAGAAACAATAAGAATGTAATAACCATAATCACGTGTTGTAAAAAAGAACAGATTAATCGAAGATATAGACCATCCAATACCCGAAAGGATAAAGATTACGATAAATAACTTTATATATAGTTTAAACCTGCAAACAAATATATATTAATATTCAGTTAGCTTTGTATAAAAATAACAAATTCTATCTATCAAATTATTAAATTGAAAAATGATGGAACAAATTACAATTCTTATAAAGGTGGAAATGAGAAAAAATTATTTAAAGAAATAGTTCGAAAATGTAATTTTTTTATGTAATAAATATATATTCGTTTATTTTCACTCTCTATGACATTTCGAGAATTACAGACTTTTTTGAAAAGACCAAATGCAAGTTAAAGAAATAGATGTTTTTCCTCTTTTGTAGATTATGTTATTACACAATAAAAGGAAAAAAAATAAAAAAAAATCAAGAAGCAGAGTTAAAATGTATGGCTTTCAAAAATCATATCTCTCTTTCATCTGGAATGCGAATTAAGCGAGTACGTGATATTGTCCGCAAAGATATTGACAAAAATATATCTGCATAAATCTCACTAACACAATAAAAGTTTATCACAGAGTGATGCAAAAATGTGAGAATACACACCATTTTTTATTGTTATTATACTGCTTGCTTTCCGAATCTGTTAGACTGAAGTTTGCATCTTTTTCGTAGCGTTTGATGTTCCGTGCAGTAGAGAATCATAAGCAAATGCTACTAATAGTACAGACAGTTATGATCCAGTAATAATACAATGTAAGTGCTTCCAAATCTGTAAATATGATATCCCATATACTGTTACATACTTTTAAAATGCGAAGCATTAATAAAGTTATCTGTAACGTACGTTCTTGAGAGAACCAGCAAGATCCCATTTTGAATTCTGGTCTCAAAATATTTGGTATATACTCAGAAATAAAATCCACAACGACGACGCAAGTAGCAAATACAATTGGACATCCATACGCAAAAATAGCATAATACATCAACTTTTTTTTTCCCTGATTGTCTAACGTTCCTTTGTAACGAAGAGAATTATCTGCAATTTCCATGTCATATTTAACTAAATAAGTGTAGATAAAAGAAATCTTATTGTAAAATGTTTAAATTAATGTTTACCTTTAATCATTACATTGTATAACATTTAGAAACTATTATAGAATTACATAATTATACTATAGATAAAGAAAATAAAAATTTTTAATTGAGTTTTTAGAGGTAAAAAATATATTTATGGTAAAAAATTATCGCGTATTGCTTTATTTTATTCACAAAAGAAAGATTGACATGATTTAAATATCAAGTTTGTAAAATAAAAGAAAAATATTCTAAAAATGTTTGTTTCATTATTTCGAATTAGATTACGGTATAATGTTTTATAAATTAAATATATAATAATGAGAATACTTTTTAAGTCAGCTCTTTTAATTTTAAAACCACAATCTTCACTTGATTCCTCTCGACCAATAGAGCCAAACGCGATGTTATTGCGACAATTATGAAAGAAAGAAAATTTGGAAACTAAGGAATTTGAATCCTATGGTTGGGATCTCAAAAATTCCCCTTGTTCCTTCTCTTAACATCCCCTGTAAAGAAATAGGCGAGAAAAATATTGGTCCGAAAGTCGGCTGAATCGGGAATCGAACCCGAGACCTTCCGCTTGCCGGGCGACTGCTCTTCCAACTGAGCTATTCAGACACTTACGAATAAATATTTCTCTCAATGTTTATAAACATTGGAACAAGGGGAATTTTTGAGATCCCAACCATAGGATTCAATTTCCTTAGTTTCCAAATTTTCTTTCTTTCATAATTGTCGCAATAACATGGCTCTATTGGTCGAGAGGAATCAAGTAAAGATTGTGGTTTTAAATATATAATGTTTATTATCTAATGTATGTCATTACTAAATTAATAAAATTTACGTTATCTTAACAAAATTTTTGATATATATTTAATACTATAAAGCAATTACGTAAAGACAAATTAAAATCAGAAGCCAAGAGAGAACTAAAGCACAATATAAAATACTTATTGTTAGCTATTTACCTGAATGTATGCCAAATATTAAAGATCATGATACTTTGCCAGCAGCAACACGACACAGAGAAATAATATTCCAAAAAAGCTGAAAAATGAATATAAATATATGCTTCAATAATAAATATCATTTTCATTATTAAGCGCGCGTTAAAATGGAAAAAATCAAAAGTTTCACGTTTTTATTCTTTATTTTAAAACAGATTTATTACATTCTGCACCAAAAGTTTATAACAATATTTATTATTATAAAAATTGATACTACCTATATTAAATTAAATAATATTTCAAGACAACACTGCAAAATTTCTAAAACGCAAAATTATATATATATATATATATATATATATATATATACATATATGTATAGGCGAACTCAGATTAGTTTTAATTATAATGCATTAATTTTAGTTTAAATCATTATTCGCAATTGTATTTTAAAAGTATCATATTTATTCAAATAATAAAGAAGATATAATAATATGCGGATATACATTATGCTTGACAAATGTGTTCTGCACTGATTTTATATATTTATGTAATGTATTGTTAGATAGACTGTACCAATTGTAATACAGAGGGGATATGATGCATCCTCTTTGATTTTTAAAACTCTTACAGCTTCAATCATGATTACGATGGATGAAACTGCACTGAAATTACACAACATGAAACCGTGTTCATTTCGGAGTTCTGGCAATATGGAATACACTAGAAATATTGCCAGGTAAAATGAGGAACACACTAATAGCAAGCTGGAATATATATGTTTTATACGAGTTTTCCAAATGTACTCAAATGTGGGTTCCAAGTCGTGTATTTCAAGTTCCGCACTATGTTCTGAACAGTAAGTCACTTCAAATCTATTCCCCCTTTCCAAGAAGACAATGAGACAATATAATTCAACGAATTCTTCAAGGAAAGTAAAATAAATAGAACCATTGGCAAAAATCTTATATTCGTACTGATGACCGTCGGGTACCACGTAACGTTGCATTTCTAAGCACGGATCGTAGACAGTTAACTGAAAGTATTCGTCCATTCGCTTACTTTTATTCTGCGTTGAATCGTTTGCGTATTCGTACACATTCGGAAAAACATATTTCATTTCTTTTGAAACACATTTGGTGTCATTCAATCTCATGACACTGCCAAGAGGACAGCAGAATTGAATGCAAGTAATATTATGGCAAGTTTCGTATGGGACGATGTTACTTTCATTACTATACTTAGTGGAATTTTCAAAGACTTTATTCGACATAGAATTATTCTTTTCAAGCAAGTTTTCATAAACCTCCAGTGACGTAGAGTTTTCTTCATGATCGACATTTGTTGAATTGATGTGAGAGTACATCAGTTTGTCATCATTTTCATGGTTGTGAGCAGAACGCCTCCTTAGATTAGATAGTTTCGAATCAACATCCTCGCGATCAATATTCGTGGAAATAGTGCTAAATTCATATTCCATTTCGTTATGTTGCGTATTGTCGAAAAACCTTATATACAAATCATATCGCATAGGTTTTATCTCGTCGCTAGAAATGATTGCAGAATCCGCATATATCTCGTATCGTACTGTCAAATTATGACTTTCGTCTTCGTTGTTGGTGTAATTTCGCTGAGGTTTCGATGACGAAATGATTAGGAGAAAAAGCCCGCAACACAGAAAAGTAAAATTTTGTACAAACATTATTTCACAAATGGATTCCTCTAGAGGAATTAGATGATTAAATCAGTCAAACCTGTTAGTACGCATTACTTCTTATATAATTTTTAATTTTTAATAATTGAAAGATTCTACATTAATTTCCTGCCTATTTTAGCTTTTGTGTTAATTGAATGAAAGTTATGTGTCAAGTGCGTAATGCACACATATAATGGAATTAATTTACTTTTTCTTTTTGTCTTTCTCTACAAAATTTAGAAATGTTGATCCGATTTTATACTAACACTGTAAATGTAGATAATTAGCGGTTAATTTTTAATGATCACACTAAATTTAGTAAAATACATATAATCTCTAAAAACTCACCTTTAAAAAAAGGTAAAAAAAGGCGACCAGTTAAGGGCACGCCATTAACAAAAATTATCCATTGCAAACCCATGTAGAATCCTATCCTATTGCAAACCCATGTAGAATCCTATAAAAAATTAATCATTGCAAACCCATGTAGAATCCTAGGCAAAATTAACCATTGCAAACTCATGTAGAATTGTATTAAAAATGATCCATTGCAAACTTATGTAGAATCCTACATTGCAAACCCATGTACAATAGAATTGTATGAAAAATTATCGATTATAAATTCATGTACAATCGTAACAAAAGTAATGAAATAAAAAAAAAATTGCGCCAAGTGAAAGTAGAAACTTGTACCAGTGGAAAATTAAAGTTGCAGACATATATAGAGTCGTATAATGAATCAGTAAAAATTTAAATTTGCAAATGTAGAATCGTACCATAAAAAAACTTATCTTTTAAAAAAAAAGATAAACAAGATGCCAAGTCCATGCGCCATGTAAAAAAGAAATAAAAAAATTTTAGTTAAAAAAACTGGGCGCGCTGCTAAGTTTCAAAATTACAATGCACCTTAAAGTAACATTAATTAATTTAAACACAAAACATATTTTAACTGTAATGAGTTTAAAAGTAACAATTTAATTTTAATATTGTTAGAATATTATTTAGCAGCGCTCCCAGTTTTTTTAACTAAAATTTTTTTATTTCTTTTTTACATGGCGCATGGACTTGGCATCTTGTTTATCTTTTTTTTTAAAAGATAAGTTTTTTTATGGTACGATTCTACATTTGCAAATTTAAATTTTTACTGATTCATTATACGACTCTATATATGTCTGCAACTTTAATTTTCCACTGGTACAAGTTTCTACTTTCACTTGGCGCAATTTTTTTTTTATTTCATTACTTTTGTTACGATTGTACATGAATTTATAATCGATAATTTTTCATACAATTCTATTGTACATGGGTTTGCAATGTAGGATTCTACATAAGTTTGCAATGGATCATTTTTAATACAATTCTACATGAGTTTGCAATGGTTAATTTTGCCTAGGATTCTACATGGGTTTGCAATGATTAATTTTTTATAGGATTCTACATGGGTTTGCAATAGGATAGGATTCTACATGGGTTTGCAATGGATAATTTTTGTTAATGGCGTGCCCTTAACTGGTCGCCTTTTTTTACCTTTTTTTAAAGATGAGTTTTTAGAGATTATATCATTCATTTTTGTATATTTTTATGACCGGAATAGAACAATTATTAAACATGTTTATCTAAACTTCTTTGCTTAAAATGATGTGTACAATCATATCCTAGAATCCTGATCATTCCTCCTAAAGCACCCTATTTATATAAATTTACCCATATGTGTGTGTGTGTGTGTGTGTACTAATGTCGAGCATTTTTTATACATTTTCTATTAAATTTAGATAAAAGTTGCAGGATTTCGAAAAAGAAAAAGTTGACACAGACTTTTTCCTAAACGGCGATTTTCAAGGTTATTTAAAGGTCACTTATATTTTCAAAATAGAATTACCTTAATTTTTCTCATATAAATCGATTCCTCGCAATATTTACTATAAAAAGTTGTAAAGGTATAATTTTTACATAATCTTACATAAACTTCGAAATATTACAAATATTTTATTCTATGAAATATTTCAGTTTATGTAAAATTATGTTAACTATCTTTTAAATTATTCACTTTTAGCCATCTTACCCTTACAACCTTTTATAGTGAATATTGCAACAAATTGGTTTATATATATAATATATATATAACATCAGTTATTATTAATTGATGTTTACATTTATTTTTAGACTTACTAGAGCTCTAATGCTCCACATTTTTTGCAAAAACTGTTTATTCTACAGATTTCAAATATGCTTTTAAATGATGATTGAATATTTCCTTTTTTTAATTATTTTTATTATTATTTTTCAATCTCAATCAACTTTTATAACTTTATGCCAGCACGATACAAATACATGTGTCTTTATTTTTTTTATTATTTTCATTATTATTTTTCAATCTCAATCAACTTCTATAACCTTATGCCAGCAGGATACAAATACATGTATGTCTTTATTATTGTATCAACTCTTGTCTTTTCCATGTAACCATGTCTTCATAGTTTGAATTATCCCTTCATCTTCTCAATCTTTCGCAGAGATTTAATTAATTAAATACACTTCACACGAAATAAAGTTTGCTGGAAGATATACAGCAAACGATAACTGTAAAAACATGATTACGTGGAAAGAACAAGAGTTGGTACAGTAAAGGCAAGTAAGTAAGTACATGTAATGTATCGTATTGGCATAACGCTATATCCGCGGAGCAGATAATGTGGCTGTAGAGGTAGTCTGCAGTGCAGCTAATGTGGACGTAGATGTTGATTGAGATAATTGTCTAATATAAAATAGAATTTAAAAATTTAGTTTAAAAAGCTGTTGCATATATAAATAAAGTTTATTTTTTCTAAATTTGGAATATGTTTAATTAATTAATTTTTTAAGTCTATGTTTAATAAATTTTTTAAGTCTGTATTCAATAATTTTATTCATTTGATAAATACATGTATGTCTTTATTTTGATATGTTTAATATAATTAGAAATTCATTATTAATTAGATATGTAAACTATAAATTCATATATAATATTTGAAAATATATGTGAATATTTAAATTTTTATCTTCTCCTTCCTCTCCTTCAATCTCTTTAATATCAATATGTGTATGTGTGTACACGCGCGCACATTTGTACGTATTTATTTAATTATTGGATAATTGAGAGTACTTAATTGATAAAAAATTATGACAATAATAATCCTTGTTTTTTTTTCTTATTATTTACTCAGATTTTTTTGTCTATCTTATAAGATAAACACTTTAGAGATTGAATATTTCAAGTAAACTAATTGTAAGTAAATTTCACATTAATGCATATAGATGTTTAATCATGAATGTACTGAATAAGTACACAAGACGAACAGTGAGTGAGGGAGTGAGAATGAGAGTGTGTGTGTGTGTGCGTGTGTGTGTGAGAAAGAGAGAGAGAGAGAGAGAGAGAGAGAGAGAGAGAGAGAGAGAGTTAGCCAACATAACCCCGCACGCTGCCGATCATGAATGTACTAAATAAGTACACAAGACGAACAGTGAGTGAGTGAGTGAGAATGAGAGAGTGTGTGTGTGTGTGCGTGTGTGTGTGAGAAAGAGAGAGAGAGAGAGAGAGAGAGAGAGAGAGAGAGAGAGTTAGCCAACATAACCCCGCACGCTGCCGATATGGCGGAGCGCCACTATCGCCATCTGTTGTAAAACGTGCGAGATGGACAAAATTACCACTACATGCATCTTGCATGTGTTGTGTACGTGTGATATATGTGTGCGCATGTGTTGTATACGTGTGAATACGTGTAGCACGATACTACTATGTATGCGTGGTCGATGATGATAATGATGATGATAATGATGATGATAATGATGACGGGGACGTTTCTTAATAGAAATTTTTCATATTTCGACTTTGCATTTATATATCTCTGCTTACAAATCACGTAGAGCAGAAATAAAGACACTTTTATTATATAATTCGAACTCAATCTATCGATTAAGTCTAGTATAAACTCGATTGCTTCAGCCATTATTGAGGATTCGAAATATTATAAAGACTCAAATGTCCGACTCGCGTTAAGATACACGGTGTCTCCGCTACGCCCTTAACTGGTCGCGAGACACTACCGTGTCTCTTGATATTTGCTTGTATAAAAGTTTCACAATTTATACGTACAAAATAAGACCGCTTCGTCCAAAAGATTGCATAAAAGAATATTAGTAAGCTTGCAGAAATAAGTTTAGAAGTCTAATAAAAAAGATCTTGGTGTTGGAATATTTCATTCACATGTGTATGTGCGAAATGACATTTGGGAATAATACAGAGCAGAAAATTAGTTGCGCGATGTCGCGATAGATGGAGCTGCAATCGTGCAGTTAGACAAGGACAGACAGTCATATTATCTTCGTCTCTCTCATGCTGTCTTGTCTTCTGACCACGGTGTGTATACGACCGTGCTTCTGACACTCTCTCTCTCTCTCTCTCTCTCTCTCTCTCTCTCTCTCTCTTTCTCTCTCTCTCTCTCTCTTTCAAATTGCTCGTTCATAATTGTATGCGAGTGATTTGAGAGAGAGAAAATATGCTTTCTAAAAATTAAAGTATGTAGATATAATATGCCAATACTATATATATGTATATATATATATATATATATATATATATATATATATACATACATACATATATATATATATATATATATAATATATTTTCATCATATATTTTATATATATATTTTTTTATCAAATATTCCGATTTATTATGTACGTAAAAATGCGCGTCAGATCTTTCGTATTCGCGCGGTATCAGTAGTATATATTGTGTGTAAGTGTGTGTATGTGTATAAACAGGCCTATCTATAATAATTATAATTGATTATAAAGTAAATAATTCTTTGTAATAAATGATTTATATAAAAGTATTTTAGAGATTGAATACATAATAATGCTATTATTATCAAAACAGAGCAGTAGTTAGATAAGACTAAATCATATAAATAATTTATTTATTACAAAAAATTATCTACTAAATCTTTGTAATCATTATATTCATAAAAAATTTTTATATATTTTTAGATAATAAATTTAATTATTTTTACTTTTGTAATGTACAATATTTTTAAAAAATTATTATACACGTGTGCATATATAAAAGAATGCAATGTAGAAAAGAGAGAAGAGACAGATAGATCGATAGATAGATAGATAGATAGATTAATCGATAGATGATAGATAGTTCGATAGATAGACAGATTGCTAAATAAATCAATAGGTATGTGTATATATATATATATATATATATATATGTAACGGTTCACCTTTCCCGACGCCGCGGATCGGCTCGCCGGTTCCAGGATTCGGGAGGAAGGGGGAGATTCAGACTCGCTTATTCCTTATTAACAATGCTTTGGTTTATTCAAAAAGAAACAAGTAAACAAAATGTTTGTTGGCATAAAGCCTAAATAGAGAAACTTATTGACTACTCGGTATAAACAAAAGGTTTGTTGGCATAAAGCCTAAATAGAGAAACTTATTGACTACCCGGTATAAACAAAATACGGAGGCGTATAGCCTGTAGCGGTGTCCGGAAAAGATTTACAAATTACCCGGTATAACTTAGAGATACGGTGTATAACAGGAAGAGACCGGAAACCGGGAAACCCGGCGTAACAACGAGAAACCCGTTGCCCGGCGTGTAGCAGGAAGAGACCGGAAACCGGGAAACCCGGCGTAACAACGAGAAACCCGTTGCCCGATACTAAAGGTAGGAGGCCAGAAACCGAGAAACCCGGCGTAACAACGAGAAGCCCGTTGCCTGGCTAGGAGGTCCGGAACAGGACTGGTGCCGGCTCATCCGTCGAGCCGGCTTATATACCCTGCCGGCGGTTCCCCCACTCTACATCGAGGCTGTGGTGGGGGTAACGCCGGCGTCGTAGTGGGGCGCCTCTGGGGGTTGTAGTGGGGCGCCCCTGAGGTAGGGTGACCCGTGTATCGCTTATGTTTTTGCGTTTAGGGGCGCCTTAGGCGCCATAGCCTCAAGTGGCGGGCGGGTGATCGGCCCGCGAGGCGTTAGTAACGGCCACACCGTTACAATATATATATCCTAAAAAAATCATAAAAATGAAAAGCTCAGGCCATGTTCAAAAGAAGGTACTCAAAAATTTAAACGATCTAATAATAAATTATCACGAAAAGTAACTGATATGTTATTCAAGGTGCCAGTTCAAAGTGAACATACGTAAAGTGTATATTATCTAAATTTAGTAATAATATATTACCATGAAAAGTAACTGTGATATTTTATTCAAGGTGCAAGTTCACATTGAATATACATACATATAAGTAAAACTGATTACAATTTGATTCTAGAAAATAAGTGCGATATGTTATTCTTAGTGCACAAAATATAATAGTCGTTTATAGAGATTTGATTTGAAATTCATACTAGCCCGTACAATGAAAAATAATTGCTCGTAATTCCAGAGTACCAATTTGTTAATGACTCAGAAAAATAACATGGCGGCCTGCTCTCAAAAAACTATGATGTTTCTCGATGTCCATTTAGAAATAATGTCAAAGCTCTTACAGAATAATTACTACAACATTTGAAATACGAAAAGTATTACATTAGAAGAAGATTAAATTAGAATAAGGATTCAACGTATTTTTAAAAGCTCTACACACACAACGAAGTGAATATACAAAACTATATACAAATACCTTTTTCTTCTGTGTTTCTGAAGAAAATTGTAAGTCAAATGAAACCTTGCACTTTGAGAACCATGTCACTTACTTTTCAGAGTCAAATTGATAAATTTTTTTTGTATATTTTAATGATATTTATTTCTCACTTGTATCTTGAATAATTATTATGTAATTTTTTATTGTATATTACGACAAATAATCAGTAAACTTTTTAAGCGTATAGCTTTATTGTAGTTGACTTGAGAACTGTACATTTATAAATTTTACTTAATATACACCCGTTTCGAGCAACAAGGCAAAGTTTTCTGATCAATAACTTACTCCCTGAAAATACGGTATAACACAAATCGGAAGTTGATACGAAAATTCGAAATTTTACTAAAGAAAGATTGGAGGTTTTTAATTTATACAATTTTCACAACTCTTATTTCAATTATTTATTCTACCCATCGAAAGTTTTTTGAGAGCAGGCCGCCATGTTATTTTTCTGAGTCATTAACAAATTGGTACTCTGGAATTACGAGCAATTATTTTTCATTGTACGGGCTAGTATGAATTTCAAATCAAATCTCTATAAACGACTATTATATTTTGTGCACTAAGAATAACATATCGCACTAATTTTCTAGAATCAAATTGTAATCAGTTTTACTTATATGTATGTATATTCAATGTGAACTTGCACCTTGAATAAAATAATACAGTTACTTTTCATGATAATATATTATTACTAAATTTAGATAATATACACTTTACGTATGTTCACTTTGAACTGGCACCTTGAATAACATATCAGTTACTTTTCGTGATAATTTATTATTAGATCGTTTAAATTTTTGAGTACCTTCTTTTGAACATGGCCTGACCTTTTCATTTTTATGATTTTTTAGGATATCATTTACTTTTTAAAGTACAGATATATAGAGCAGCTTTCTAGTAATTCAAGTATCACAAATATATGTATTTTCAATTCTTATCACATAACTTTGTATAAGTAACAATTTATGCAATACAGTTCAAAATAATTGAAATATATGGTATATATGTACATATATAAAATATATAATTATATTATAGTATACTTATATATTTTATTTAATCATATATGTAAATGTTTGTATAATTGTAATAACTTTTAACGATACATTGCACATTTATTTCAATTGCAACAGAATGAATTTATATTCTTGTATGAATATTGAAAATAAAGAATGGGCCCCTCCATCGCCCATTCTCGTGAGAACGCAACCATATATTTTCCTTCGTCTCTCCGATTTTAACACGACATACATATTTCTGTCTGATAATTTTTTTCTTGATGATACTTTTTGAAATGTCATGAAGCCTAGGTCAAATTAGAAACTTATTGCACTCGTTTTAATGCAGCGCTTACAGCAGCTTTTATAAAGCGCCAGAGCAGCCGATATTTTATTTTGGCGCTTACGGCAACTTTTATACAGCGCTAGAACAGTTGATGTTTTAATGTAGCGTTTACGGCAGCCTTTATACAGCGCCATTATTTAATCTGTTCTAAGAACAATATGTATGCCCCTTGTGCTCCTTTGGGCCATTTTTTCTTGAACACTTCCATATCATTAGAGTAATACCATTCCGATTTTGTGTCAGCTCTCAACATACACGTGTAGTGACCACGATTCATTTCTTCACCTTCGTGAAATATAGCGCTTATTAGCTTGTACTTTTTTTTATTAATCGTGATATTACTCGTCGGCACGGCGTTAATCCGATTGTTGATAATTTTTTTAGAAGCACCGTTTACAAAAGTATATAAATTGAGCTGTATTACTACGACGGATAAAGTTGATTCGATTACGGTTTTCTTTTTCAATACGGTGCCCTTACATTCGTTACAATTGCCGTTTATCGTTTCCCATTTAGAAAATTTTACATTAATCAAACTTTGTAGAGTGACACCTTTTTTCCTTTTTAATGTCGAATGTATAGGTAATATTAGCAAACTACTGCTTTCCAGCTTAGTTACATTGTAATTACATTTGACATTCGAGCAACATGTTACGTGCTTTAATTCGAGTTCTAATACATCATTGATGTCGGAATACGTCGACATTAGAGCCGTAAAAAATTCCGAAACATCTTGTTGTGTTTGTTCTTCGAAGCGTTTTCCGACAGATCTTCTAACCGCTTGAATGTTGCAATATTTACGTTCACCATACGCGCAGATGGCATCAGTCGATGCATTCGATGCTTTATTTTTCAGTATTTATTGTCTAATACGTACGCAATGAAACGCACATTGTAATATTACATTAGCGTAACACGAAACAGCATCGTTATTGCAAAGGCCATATATTTTCCACGTAACTATACTTTCTGGTTCCTCACAATCATAATTCTGCACATCATCAATGATATTAGGGATAGCCCATCGACGATCGTACATTTTCACAACCTTTTTCTCGGACGGATTGATTTGTGGCAGTTCAGATTTGAATAAAGATCTCAGTCGATTATATTCTACAATGGCTCTCGAGTTTGCTTTAACTGATGCTGGATTGAAATTTATCAAATGTAGGCCTTCCAATTTACTTACTCGTGACAAACCTACATAGGCTTGACCATCACTAAATACAGTCGTTCCTAAATCCATCATTGCATTGTTACATGTAATTCCTTCGATTATAAATAATTCGACATTCTTTAATTTGTCTCTCAAAGTTTTCAAGACCATGTCTGACAATTGCGTATATTTTGGTGTAGATTCATGACTAACCGGTAGTTGAAACATTCTATGGAGTGTCAAGCCATCGATATTGAATGCTGCGATACCCGTGGGAGCAGATATGGCAGTCGTTTTTTTCAAATTTATTCTGATCCAATGTTTAATCGTTTCAATTAGAAAACTTTTCCCTGTACCACCCTCGCCACTTACGTACAGTCGCAGAATCTGATTCTTATCTTGTAAAACTTGGCATACTCCATCAAAGACTCTTTTCTGATCTTTGTTCAATTGCGACATCATTTGCGATAAATCAATCGGGTCGTCAATCTTACCAAAATCTTCCAGATCTTTCATCGCGTCGTCAGCTTCTATCGGATTACAATCCAGTTCATCGTCATCGGATTTGTCTCTGTCTGCTGTTTTCGGATCATTTTCGCGCTTCTCGATTAATTCAGCAACGTTTTCAAAAGCTTTCTGTATTTCCTCGAGCCTTTCGTGATATTTCATTGCCTTCGTTAAAACAGACTCTGAATTCTTAAAGGCATCCGTGTAAGTCTCGAATGTACCTTTGAGTTCACTCAAATCTCTCCATGGTTTGAACAGAAGAAGCAGCGAGTAAAAGTATTTTTCGGGCTCAGTTTTTATATTAAATCGATAATGGTTAATTAAATAACCCTTTTTTCGTTTTTTTAAAAATAAACCCGATGCCAGTTTGTAACACTTGACTTCGTCATTATTTGACATCTGTTTCGTAATTTCCCAGAATCTGGCAAAATCGTACAAATTCAATGATTCTAATTCCTGAGGTATTTGGATAGTAATCATCGATGAGTGACGAACAGTAAATATTCGTAGAATTTTCATCGAGAACTTTAATTTTATTGAATGTTTTAACTTTTCTATTTCTCACCTCATTAACATCGATCCATTTGACCATGGTATCATTATCCGTACCGTACAAAGGATTCCCTAATAGTGTATCCGCAGTTTCTAAAGCACCGCATTCTCTGTTATTTAATGAACGCATTGCAAAATTCCACAGTTTCGATGCCAAGGACTTATTCGAATCTATCACTTCAAAGTCTGTATTGCATTTTTCCGACTTTGTCGTGTATTTTGTTAAATACGAGTTTAAAAACTCTGATTTTTCTGCTATAAATTGTATGTCTATATTTCCCTCCCAGGCTAATTTGATAGACGGATTATAATCATTTATAAACCTTTTCGACTCCTTGCGAGGAAGATCGTACAATCCGCTCTTACTGCGTAAATTTTTTCTACCGACTATCGAAGTGATAACGTCTCTTAAAACGAAATTCTCAGTAACCGGCCGAGGAAAATCGAACCGACACTTTCTGTATATCTTAGTTTCCGTTTTTTTCGTACGCATGCAATACGAGTTATGTTTATGATTCTGATCACTTATTACCGTATCGTACAACGTTGGCGAAACATTTTCATCTGGAATTTCACACGTTACGTATTTTTGAATAAACGTAGCAACTTCTTCATCCGGCGATTTTCCTAATCCTGAAGCACTTTTATCCAAATCATACAATGCATGTGCTGGATACTTCTACGTTGATATTCCAGTCGCCAGAAGTAATGAATAACCTTTCCTATTGGATTATCGGACGAACAAATAAAATCAATCATGGCTTTGAATTTTATGCACATGAATCTAGAAGTACTTACAGGATCGTATGCGATTAGTTCGCTGATGCCTAACTTCTCTTTATCGGGATTCATATCTCGTAAATATTCACCCAAATCGGACCATTTCCATTCACTAGGACTCAAAGTCAAAAACCACGTCGCTGGACCGTAATGCAAAGTCATGCATTTTACATTATTGGACGGTTGTCGCCAAAATTGATCCGTATTTCTCAATTTTGCGAAAATACTCATTAAATTTGATTCTAATTGGTAACCTTTCAATTCGTTCAAGTATCTACCAGCAGTGTATCTCTCTCGTGGGTTAGTAACCATCATCGTATAATAGATACCACTTTTCTACTGTCGGTAGTTAGCATCATTGAGAAGGAAGAACAGATACTGCAGATTCAACCTGAATCTACTATGTTTCGACATCAATCGTGTTCTAATAAATAAATATTCCGGCAATGCAAAGTTTCTATCTTCTCGTTGTCCATTGACACCATCAGGATATAAATCAGGGAAACACATGACATCCAGATATTTATAACGATTATCCATTGGAAAATCTTTAATTTTCACCATTTGATAAAGCTTCAAAGCAGATTCGTTATCGATTCTTTTGGGGTGGGAGTGGGAGTGGTGGTGGGGTGGGGGTGGGGGGCGGAATGTGGGAGGGAAAGGGGTGGGTGGAAGTTGAGGGAGGTGTGAGTAAAAGGTGAGAAGAGATTTATACGCGGACAGAGAAGAAGAAGAAGAAGAAGAAGAAGAAGAAGAAGACGACGTTACTTCATTTTTCACGAAAAACGTCATTTTTTGACCGCTTGTATCTCCAGAATGGCTTGACCGATTTTATTTTTTCTTGGCTCAAATTACTCGTGGCGATGCCGCCTTTCAGGTTATATTACGTGCAATTCAAAATTTTTTATATTTTAGTAGTTCTACACCCCCAAAAAATGGACTTTGATGGTGCAGGATAAGGAGACTTGTAGTGTCTTTTAAGGTCTTTTAGGGTTTGAACATGGCCGGAGACACTACCGCGTCTCCTGATATTTCTATATAATTTTATATTGTTATATATAAAAATTGTTTCTAGGATAAATAAGATATTTTATGGTGACCTTGACTTTGACGTAGGGGTCAAATTTAGAGGTCATTTCAAGATCAACTTTTATTAAACAAAACCCTCTATTTTTATTAGATATTCTTGTAGTTTATCTCAAGAATTTTCCAAAACACTAATAAAAAATTTTTTTATGTACTTATTGAGTTATAAAGGTTTGAAGTGAACAATTCTTTTATAAAATTGACAATATCTTGTAAAACATTCAATTTTCATTATACATTTATACTTTTTATGCACGGAATAATAAGACCAATCAATAGGTGCAAAGAAAACACAGTTGCAAAAGACGTATGTAATTTTCAAGAAGCAACTGCCCAGCAAACATTATAATTGCTATATAACACGTAAATAACGTGCATGTAACATGTAACATACACGTTAGTTGTAATTTCCCACTTATGGATTCTATTATTTGTTGTAATTATAGATAGGATAGTGACTTAGCGAAAGATTATCTTTCGGCATTCTACAATATCGATGCTATCTGGGATGTAATTACAATATATAAATAACATATGTCATATTACAAATGTTACATCTATGAGTGAGAAATTACCGTATATGTTACATGTAACATGCACGTTATATAGTATTATATACATGTAACATAGCAGTTATATTTTGTGTTTGCTGGGTGCATTTTCTTTACACCAAATTGGTCTCATTATTATGTGCATAAAAATAAAAAGTATGATAACGTAAAACTGAATATTTTACGAAGATATAATTTTATGTCAAACAATTGTTTCGAATCTTTATAATTCAAAAAGTACTTCATGAAAAAATGTTTTATTATAATGCTTTGGAAAGCTGTCGAGATAAGCTACAAGAATATCTAATAAAAAATAAAGGATTTTAAAAAGTTGACCTATAAATGATCTCAAAATTTGACACCTAGGTAAAAGTCAACACCTTTAGTATTTTTTTCATAAGACCACTATTTTCGGAGATAATTGGCCATTGCCAGATTTTTTAATCACCATGTACATATTATATATATGTTTATGCATGGATATATGCATCTATATACATGTATATATATGTATATATTTCTTACATATATAAATGCATGCATAAATGCATACATATACATATACAAATACATATACACATACGTGTATGGTATAAGCATACGTGTATGGTACGTATATTGATATTACCTGTAATTTTCTATAAATTACAATGTATGCAGTACGCACAATTCGCTTTTCTTCTCTTATCAATAATTGAGAAAATAGCAAATATATTCAAATAACTAACTGTATATTTTTATATAATATAACAGAATATTATATAATATACAAAACATTTTTATGCATATATAGAATGAAATGGGCCCCTCCATCGCCCATTCCCGCAATCATAATATATGTATTTTTTTCGTCTCTCCGATTTTTACAAATGAGACATTTGTATTAGACACTTTTTTGCAACAATATTTATTAGAATTACACATTTCTAGTATAATGATAAAATTTTATTAGTTAGGAAAAAATGACAGTTTATTTTCTGCTATTATTTTTAAGAAATGTTGTCTCATACGTTTAACATCAGCAGAATATGTCTCATTACAAGGATTTTCTCCTAAAGCTATAGTTGTAGCAAATGCGGCAGCAAAGATTCCAAATTGGCCAGAGAATCCGCCCTTAATCATTGGTCCGTTAGTTACCGGACACCCTGTATACACATACCTATGTATATATGTGTATATATATTATATATATATATATATATATATATATATATATATATATATATATACACATACCTATTGATTTATTTAGCAATCTGTCTATCTATCGAACTATCTATCATCTATCAATTAACCTATCTATCTATCTATCTATCGATCTATCTGTCTCTTCTCTCTTTTCTACATTGCATTCTTTTATATATGCACACGTGTATAATAATTTTTTAAAAATATTGTACATTACAAAAGTAAAAATAATTAAATTTATTATCTAAAAATATATAAAAATTTTTTATGAATATAATGATTACAAAGATTTAGTAGATAATTTTTTGTAATAAATAAATTATTTATATGATTTAGTCTTATCTAACTACTGCTCTGTTTTGATAATAATAGCATTATTATGTATTCAATCTCTAAAATACTTTTATATAAATCATTTATTACAAAGAATTATTTACTTTATAATCAATTATAATTATTATAGATAGGCCTGTTTATACACATACACACACTTACACACAATATATACTACTGATACCGCGCGAATACGAAAGATCTGACGCGCATTTTTACGTACATAATAAATTGGAATATTTGATAAAAAAATATATATATAAAATATATGATGAAAATATATATATATATATATATATATATATATATATACACTTATATATAGTATTGGCATATTATATCTACATACTTTAATTTTTAGAAAGCATATTTTCTCTCTCTCAAATCACTCGCATACAATTATGAACGAGCAATTTGAAAGAGAGAGAGAGAGAGAGAGAGAGAGAGAGTGTCAGAAGCACGGTCGTATACACACCGTGGTCAGAAGACAAGACAGCATGAGAGAGACGAAGATAATATGACTGTCTGTCCTTGTCTAACTGCACGATTGCAGCTCCATCTATCGCGACATCGCGCAACTAATTTTCTGCTCTGTATTATTCCCAAATGTCATTTCGCACATACACATGTGAATGAAATATTCCAACACCAAGATCTTTTTTATTAGACTTCTAAACTTATTTCTGCAAGCTTACTAATATTCCTTTATGCAATCTTTTGGACGAAGCGGTCTTATTTTGTACGTATAAATTGTGAAACTTTTATACAAGCACATATTGTTATGACGTGACGCGAGAAGCCAGAAAAAAAACTCGTATTTAAAAATTTTTTGTCTTTTTATCACAAATTGAGACAGCTGCGTACTTTATTATTGTATTAACTTTAATCGTGGAAAAGCATTTGTTATTCTATTAACGCAATAAAAATTTCTTGGTGTTGGAAAAATATAATCGTTCGGCCGGTAAAAGTAGGCCTCCGGCATCCCCTTAAGCTAACAAGACGCACGATACATCCATCATCATCCTGGCACGGTAAATTGAGATTATTTCGGGCAAGGAAGAATAAAGAATTTCGTACTTGAACGAGAACTCATTATTTTAAATTGTAAGTTTTTTTACGATATTTTGTAATAAAATTTATATTAATATAATATTATATTTAAATATTAAATTTAATTACATATTATTAGGAAAAAATAAAATACATTTAAAAAATATACCAAAAAATAAAAAAATAAAAAAAAAATAAAAAAAATAAAAAAATAAAAAATTTACTTGCTTTTTTATTATTAATAATTAATAATAAACTAATAAAAATAATTTCTTTAAATCTTAATTTATTTTAATATATTTTTAAATAAATAATTTTTAATATTTTAAAATTTAATAATTAATATCTTTAACATAAAAAAGTATTTATATTTAAATAATCAATTTACTTTATTTGAATCTTCTTTCCCTTTTCTCTTAATTGACAAATATACGCCTTTTAACAGTGCCTGTAATAGTATATGCCCGTCTAATTTTTTTTTATGTTTTTAATATCTTTTACGAGTAGATATCGGATTATCTGTTAAAAAAAATAATTTAAAAAATTGAAATTTAAGTTTACTAAGTAAGTGTTCAGTAATCACATTATAAACCAAAATAAATAGATATATATACATATACATAAATTTCTAATTTATTGAAATCTCATATATTGTATTTATATTGCTTTTTCTTTATTAATTAAATATATAAACTTTTTCCAAAAATAGTGAATTTTTATTTATTTTAAAATGTTTATTACTCAGCGCTACAAAAAGGTTATATATTTTACTTATAATCATCAATTATTTATTTTATCAATTATTTATTTATTCTTGTAAAACTGGCTACTTTTGGTGGTCCTAGCCTGAACACCATCCAATTTAATAAGTAGTTTAATAAATATCAGATTTTATTATTTATTACTTTATTTGTTTTTATTTTTTTTTTAGTTTTTTTTAGTTTTTTACGTTTATTTATTTTAAATAAATAAAATAATTTTTTTTTTAATTATTTTGTAAATATATTTTATACAAAAATGTTTATCAAATGTTTAATAAATATGGGCTTCCGGTTCCGGTAAGAGTGTGAGTGACAGGTGTGTGAAAGCGTGGCAGGTATTTTGGGAGGAAAGAGTGAGAAAAGGGGCGAGGAGATTTAGAAGTAGTGGGTGAGAAGGTATAGAAAAAAGGAGAGATCCGATAGAAAGAATAGGAGAAGGAAAAGGGTAACGAGTTAGGAAAATAGAAAGTAGGAAAAGGTGAGAGAGATAGACGGAGAGTGACACGTGGAAGAAAAAGAGTAGGTGTAGGAAGTAAGTGTAGGTAGAGTAGAAACAGAGAGAAGAATGAGAGAGGCCACGCCGCCGTTTTTCGTCAAACGCTTTTTCTAGGCTGCTCACTAGCGTCACGTACATCCATTTTACGAGCGTCTGGAACTACATGGCCACATCCACTTTCGATGTCGGTAAAAGAGCCAAATTTAGTTCATGTCCGTGCTACATCCACAATTGATAGACCAGAATACGACGAAGATCAGAGTTCAAGACCATATGTTTTCTTTTTTAATAAATCAGAATTATAAATGAATAAAAATAAGAAATAATAAATCAATTGTATTTATAAAATATTTTCAATAATTTTATATTCATTTACAAAAATAATATCCCTGAAAATTAAATTGATTGCACAAAAAATATAAAAAATAAGAAAATAAATATTGAAAATAAAATAAATATATTTCAAATGATAATCCTTAAGAGTCGCCAGTAATAAATAATGAAAATCTCTCCTCCAATTTTAAAGTAGACCAGACTGGCAATAATTTATTTTGAATAATTAGTTAAATTACAACGTTTCGGCTGTCATTGCAGCCCTTTTCAAGTAATCTATAAACAGTTATATACATATAAATATACTCTTAATGCGCTTAATCATACAAATAATTATAAATTTACAAAAATATATATGTTTACATACCAGATTAATACAATAAATCATATTCACAGCAAACCCCCGACAAAATTAACCATTGTTTTGATGAACAATGTATAACTGACAGAAGTAAGCACGAAATAAATAGATGTTGACTGTTAGCAGGAATCTTAGTCACTACGCGTTGAGAAAATAGAAAACCAAAGTACTGTGTCTTTCGCAATTTTTAAACCGTCAATACAAAGTCAAATAAATAAATAAATAAATGAATAAATATATAACATATGACAATATAATATATTAAATAGCTTCAAGAACGCGATCATAAATCCCACTGAAATTCTACGTATCTTTTTGTAAATTAATGCTTTTTCTTTGGTTTTTTATATAAAACATTTATGCTATTTCTCTTTTTCTTGTTTGTTTTTCTTGATGCAGAATCACAGGAGAATCCCAACGGAACTCATGATCGTTGCAAGTCCGATGCAAACTAACAACTGAGTGCGATGTCGTGTCTTTTTTGATGTTATTTTTATGTTCCTTAATACGTGTTTCTTAATGTCGCTTTGTTTGTCCAATATATGTAGAGTCACAATTCGCGCATTCGATCTTATAAACGACATCGGTTCTTTTTAAGTTATCAATACTATCTTTCCCTCTTTTTATCAATGTGTCTAATTTTTTGGAACGGTATATAATGCACCGATTCCATTTTTGTTTATGCAACGAGTAATATTTTCGCTCAAATCTCTAATATACGGCAACATTATAACATTTCGTGTATCAAATTTATCTCGATTAGACGCACCAAAATTACCGCCAAATTTAATCGCCCTAAGTCTCCTGTTAACAATTTTGTTTATAACTGTTGACGGGTAACAATTGTTACGAAAAATTCGTTTGACTAAGATGATGTTTTTCTCGTGAAACATAGGGTCAGCGAGTAAAAGAGCCCTGTCCACGAGGCTTGTGATCACACTAATTTTATAACGCATCGGATGGTTCGAAAGAAAATTTATATAACGGCCTGAAAACGTAGGCTTACGGAACCAGTTAGTCGTCAATTTGCCATTAACTCGTATAACGTTTGTGTCTAAAAAACTTAAGGAACAATTGTTCTCCAATTCAAACGTAAACCTTAGTCGAGTGTGAAAGCTATTAAAAATCGTAAGCATATCCTCCACTTTCCTTTTCGGAATAATTGAAAAAATGTCATCAACATACCTGAAATAACAATAGGGCTCAAAATCCAATTGACGCAAACAATATGATTCCAAATCGTCCATAACCATATCAGACAAAATTGGAGACAAAGGAGACCCCATAGGCGAACCAAAAACCTGTTCGTAAAATTTTCCATCAAAAACAAAACTAGTCGAGCGCATAACCGTGTCAATAGCATGTAAAAACTGTGCAATGTTAAATGAAGTAAATTGTGAGATATCATCCCAACGGTTTTCTATTGCTGCTTTTATTAATTCCCACGGTGTGTTAGTAAAAAGCGAAGTCACGTCCAACGAAATCATAACATGATCGTCATCAATGTTTTTATCCTTAATAATTTCAAATCGCTTCAGCGACTTTTCGGACCTATATTTTTCTCGCTTATTTCTCCATATGTAAGTTTCGAAATTAATTTATATGTGGAACTTTGGGATCTCAAATTGAGATACAGTTCCGTTTAATTAATTTTTCGTTTCGTTTCCTTGGCTCTATTGCCCAGCTTAGAAGACAGCATACTTATATTATTTATATTGAGAGCCGATAAAAATATCTATTTCTGAGTTTATTCACGCCTTGGGCTAATCACGGCGGTATTTACTAACATCTACTAAAAAGGCAAATAAAAAATATAGGATCGAAAGGGTCTGAATAGCTTAGTTGGTCAGAGCAGTCGCCCGGAAAGTGAAAGACGCGGGTTCGTTTCCCGCTTCAGCGACTTTTCGGACCTATATTTTTCTCGCTTATTTCTCCATATGTAAGTTTCGAAATTAATTTATATGTGGAACTTTGGGATCTCAAGTTGAGATACAGTTCCGTTTAATTAATTTTTCGTTTCGTTTCCTTGGCTCTATTGCCCAGCTTAGAAGACAGCATACTTATAATGGTTAATTTTGTCGGGGGTTTGCTGTGAATATGATTTATTGTATTAATCTGGTATGTAAACATATATATTTTTGTAAATTTATAATTATTTGTATGATTAAGCGCATTAAGAGTATATTTATATGTATATAACTGTTTATAGATTACTTGAAAAGGGCTGCAATGACAGCCGAAACGTTGTAATTTAACTAATTATTCAAAATAAATTATTGCCAGTCTGGTCGACTTTAAAATTGGAGGAGAGATTTTCATAAATATATTTGTATAAAAATAACAAAAAATTAACATAATATTATAAAATAAAAATAATAAAAAAAATAAAACTTATGGAAAATAATTTATCATAAAAAAAATTTCTAATAATATATATTTAAATAAAATTAAATGAATAATTAAATATACTTTATACTTTAAATTATACAAAAATTGTTATATAATATAATATATGTATATTAATATTTTTTATTTAATACATATACCATGTGTACAAAAATGTATATATATATATATATATAAGGTGTCCCGAATTTTGCGAATTAAAGTACCATAGAAAGAAAGTTTCTCGAAAAAGTAAATTAAAAAAATTTTTACCATTTTTCATTCCAAACAGTATTTTTCGAGGTAAAAAGATTTAAAATTGGCCAATTACAGAATAAACCAATTACGATTAAACGGACGCCTATCCGTGAGTCGATTATGTTATATTCTAATAGCACAACATATCCGAAAGATATTCAGAGGATATCCAGAGGATATTCGAACATCTTCAGGATGTTCTCTGAACGTTTTTGGGATATGTGTGCTGTTTGGATAGTGACCACGCACTTTACGCACTTCAAGTGTCCATTAAATCGTAATCTATAATTGGCCAATTTAAAATTTTTTTACCTCAAAAATTTTATTGTTTAGAATAAGAAATAGCTTAAACTTTTTAATTTATTTTAAAGAACTTTTTTGCTATACTATTTTGACTCGCGAATTTCGGAATCCTGTATATATCAGTTTTTTTTGTAGGAAGGGAAAAATGCATTATGCATTTCCCATCGGCCGTCCGACGGGGGTATGTGGGACTCTCACCCACTAAAAAACCCTCCGCTCTAAAAATAAAGCTGTAATTAAAAGTATTCATTATTATAAAACATATATTTTGTGAAAAAAGATATTGTTAAATAATTTGTATTTAATCATATTTATTATGTTAACGTGGAACGCATGTTTAAAAAAATTAATAATATATTGTAATTAAAGATTTAGGTACATATGTGTATATGTATTTTAGTTGGCATTTAGATATGCATGACGTAAAGATTGCAATCACAGTTGAAATAATTACATAAATCGCTCAAACTAACAGGTCTTATCACGGGAAATCTACATATAATATAGATTTTCTATAACTAAAAGAATCAGTTATATATTTTGATGTCTTTTGTTATCTATTTCTGTTAAGGCGTCTTATTATTGTAAGTGATTTGTCAAAATCACTTACTGTATACTATATTATTAACGGTATTCATATGTATCTTCTATGATTATATTAGAATACCGTATGCCAACAAATACATATACGATAGATTTCATTTATTGTACCGTGTTACTGTACTTTTTTAAAATTTTATTATTATATATATCTCGTGTTATATGTCATTAGTAATCAGAAAATACATGATTTTACAATTTCTTAGCATGATTGCATAAAAATATTTTATTTAGTCCGTGATTAAACCTGCTAGTTAACGATTTATGTAATTTGTTTCAACTGTGATTGCAATCTTCTAAGAAATTGAAAAATTCATGCTTATTTTTATCATTACAGGAAAATAATACTCATTACTAAATGTAACATGATTTGCAAACATATTTTAATGAATGTAATTTCATGATACACAGTATAAATATTTCTTTTCAATGACAAAATTATGCAAGATACATATAACAATAAAAAAATGAAGAAATTTTTTTCAAAATTACAAAATAAAGAAATTATATTATTTTATAGAAAATACTCATATTAAAAAATAATTCTTTTTCTAGATAATTTTTACTACGTTCCACGTTATTTTATGTTTTTTCTATTCCTTACCTTAATTTTTTTTAATATTAAAATTAATAAATATTAATATATTATTATATATATATAAAATAATATAAGATGTATATATTAATATTAATTACTATTAATTAATAATAAAATAATATAAAATAAATATAAATATAAAATATTTAATAAATAAATGTATAAAATATTTATAAAATTTATTAAATAAATTTTATATAAAATTCTTAAATATTAATGGATTATTAATAATGATATTATTTTAGACCTTTGTGGTTTTTCTTTCTTCATATCATTTTTTTCTTATTTGTAATTAATATAATAGTGCTCAAGATGATCTTACATTTAGTATCCTTTATTTTTTACTTTTCTTATATATACTTTTATTTATTTATAAACCTCTTAACTTTTTTGTATGATGCACTAGCTACTTTGGCAGTACGATTGTTATATCTCGTACGGGAATATATTTTTACAGTAATCATGTATTTTAATGCTTGCATCCGATGATTATAACATTCGTTATTTTTATCTAACCAATCTGGATGAATTTGATTTGTTGCATGTACACATTCCGTCACTATTTTTTCAAGCATCTGTGTGGATGACCAATGGCTTTGCCATGTACAATTAAACGCCATTAATTGCGTTTTAGTAATATTTGTGTATAGAATTGTTGGTCGTACTAATTTTGTTACTGTTGGAGCATCTTCATCTGTATTTGGATATTCACGAAATTCTATATATTTTTCATTTGCTGCAGGTTCATCCATTGGTGTTTTCATCATTGCGTTGCGGCAATCGTCACAGTTACTTTTAGCAATACTTCGCTGTGCCACAAATCCGGCAAAAAATGTAATGGCATTTTCATCGTAATTGCTATCAATCGGATTTATATTATCAATTTGTTCGATATTATATTCTTCGAGAAGAATTCTAACATCTTCGTCAAGCAATTCACTTTCATGTTCAATATATTCTACAGTCGCATTGCTCGTATTCATGACATTTTCTATTGTCTTAACAAGTCGACTTGGTCGATTAATAAGAGTTACACTTTCTGTACATTGAACATTGCCCTTGTCGCTAGTCTGAATATATCCTGTGGAAAGTATATGCCTGATAGATAATCGGATCATTCTTGCGGTTGGATTTGGATTAAAACCTCCGCGTTGTCTCAATTTAGAAAACAAATGTTCGACAGAATCCTGATTACACAATCCTGTCGCAAGTTCAAATCCTTCGTATTGATTTACAAGTTTTTTATAAGTTGCAAGAATAGCTCGTATAGTTAATGGAAAACCTTTGAAACAAGGAATTTGAACTAGATTTTCCGCCGATTTTGACCATCTTGAGCACCATTCGATAGAATCTGTTAACAGATTTTCAATATTTGAATTTCTGAAGGATAATGGTCGTTTTCCGCCAAATGTAATATTAAGGCTGTAACTGTTACAAGCATCAATAATATTATTTAAGCGTGTTGCAAAGTCAGCTGTAGCTTCCCACGTACTCGTATTTAATTCTTTTGCATTACCAGCTGTTCTTATTGCAGCTGCAAATGTGTGACTAAATAATTGAAAAGCTCTTTTAACATTCATTGCTTCGAAATTATTTGGACGAATATGTGCTTCTGTTATATGGGATAATAAATTTGAGCCTCCTTTTGTGGCATTGTCAATATACCAAGTCATCTCAAAATCTGAATACGATGCGATTATTTTTCCATCACAATAAATGTTTTTGTGCGTTCTAAGAAAACTTGCCAATCTTTTTACCAGATGAGGAAAATCAAAAGATGCGTTATATTTTTTTCCATTATGTATAAAACATGGCCTCTGTGCATCAATACCGAGTTCACTATACGCACTTTGATTACATGTGCCTTGATCACATGTTAAAAGTTGCACATCAGCACCCGTTGTACTCAATCTGTCTAAACATTCTTTTAATAATATTATTATTTCTTCTGCTTTCATGCATTTTCCCGGAAGGAAATATGCTAAAGGCTATCGCCATGGGTGACGCGCATTTAAACTGTCTAGGCAAAAGACAAATACGCATTTAGATCTTTCAGATTTTCTTCCTAGAGGACCAAGATCGACAAGACCTTCTATTTTATCTAATTTTTGCGAATATTCTTCATAAGGTTTTATGGCCATTTTGTCCCATTTTAAGGCACACACTCTTTCCTCTACTGGTAAATAAGAAATCTTTTCCTTTAATTTTTGAAAAATAAAATCACAAAATCCTGGCCGTACGTCATATTCTTCCAGCCATCTTCTAATAATTCGTTGCCCTGGAAAATTGCAACCTGCTTTTCTTAAGCGGCAGAAAGCAGCGGGTGAATAATAATATAGTTGTCTTGACAGATTTTTCTCTTCTTCTGTATATGCTGCATTGCGTTTATAGATAGATATGTTTATTGTTGCTCCAATTAGAGATTACAAGGCGTTTTTTCTTGTTTAAAGGAGCGGTCCCAAACCTTTATACCTCCATTTACAATCCGACCTTAACCTATACTTAATCCTACAACTTAAATCTAATTAATCTAAACAATTGTATCTATATAATCATATATATAGTCATATATACAGACATAAAAATCGCCACGCCGCTCGCTTCGCCGTCTACCATGCCTTTTCTCGCCTTTCCACCCTACTTTCTTAGCCTTTCTTAACCTACGTTTTCTTACATAATTATTTTCACTATCTTACGTACTCCTTAACCTAAGTGGGACCTCCGCTTCCGGTTACTGTTACCCATTTTCTCTTCTTCCACTCGATCCCTCTCTCTCCCTCTCCCTCTCTCTCTCTCTCTCTCTCTCTCTCACTCTCTCCCTCTCTCTCCCTTCTCTCACACACACCCCTCTCTCTCTCTCTCTTCCCTCATCTCTTATCTCTTACCCTCTCTCTTCCCCCTATCCTCCTTTCCCATCTGTTAGCGCGCGATAAGCATTAGCACTAACCTTTTTACCTCGTCGCTGACTGGATTCGCGGTCCTCAGATTTATGCCAGATGGATGGATCTCGTTCAATTTATTATAATTTAGTCAGGATGAGTGTGAGGATATATATATGTATATTATGTTCCAGTAAAATGTATTTATTTGCGATCCGATGTGTATATATATATATATATATATATATTGTAGAGTCGATACAGACGCCGGAGCTGCTGGTAACGCCGCCAGAATAAGTACTTTCTCAGATTGTCAGACTGTGTCAAACTGTGTCGCGCGCTCAAATATCCTCATTTTTATACTCGCTTGTCTAAAATATTCCCACCCCAAAGTACCGGACCAATCGGAGTAATTTTACACAAAATCGTTCGGTGCTCGCGAAAACAATAATTCTTACGAACGAGAGAGATTAGGTTGACGGTCGCACAAATAAATAAAAATATAACGCATAATAAAACTAAACCGTCTAAGGACAAGTAAACGAAAATATAAATAAAATAGATTAACACCTCTCTCGCTTTCCTTTCCCTTATACATACGGCAATAAAGTTAAAATATATAAAAATGCTTACAGCTCGGCCATTCCTGACTCTTGACCGACCCGGTCAATCGTTATCCCCGTGATTCACGACAATTTATATCACAATCTCATATTCAAAATAAATATTACAAATAAAATAATGTTGTCACTTAATTACAAATATATGGACGCATATGATCTGGCGCAAAAATACCCGTATACGGTCGCTGCGTCAATTGGAATCCGTCTACATCGGCGATGACGTAACGGTCGCGATCTAACACCTTCTTCACAACGTACGGGCCTTTATATTTTGGAATTAGTTTTTTATTTATACCAGCTACAGTTTCTATGTTTCGAATTTCGACATAATCGCCGACGTTATATTTACGAGTTATATTAGCAATTATAATGTTTGCTGGGCAGTTGCTTCTTGAAAATTACATACGTCTTTTGCAACTGTGTTTTCTTTGCACCTATTAATTGGTCTTATTATTCCGTGCATAAAAAGTATAAATATATAATGAAAATTGAATGTTTTACAAGATATTGTCAATTTTATAAAAGAATTGTTCACTTCAAACCTTTATAACTCAATAAGTACATAAAAAAATCTTTTATTAGTGTTTTGGAAAATTCTTGAGATAAGCTACAAGAATATCTAATAAAAATAGAGGGTTTTGTTTAATAAAAGTTGATCTTGAAATGACCTCTAAATTTGACCCCTACGTCAAAGTCAAGGTCACCATAAAATATCTTATTTTTCCTAGAAACAATTTTTATATATAACAATATAAAATTATATAGAAATATACAAAATTATACATATAATTGCAAAATTAAATATGAAATATGTCTATATATAATTAGATAAAAGAGCTTTTTATATACATATACTTATATAAATATATATATATATATATATTGTATATATAATAAATGAGTATTCACATATATAAATATATATAATGTTTCATATATAACTTGACATGAGATTATACATGAACTTCATAATTTATATATAAATAAATTTAATTATATATAAAATGAACATATTTCACACATATAATTATGTATAATTATATAATTATTTAGATATAATTATATATAAAAAATTTTTCCCGGGTTAAACCCTGCAATTTTTATATTTTATTTATAAGACCACTATTTCTTGAACATAATTGACCGTTGCCGGACTTTTGAACCACCTTGTATATATATATATATGGTAGATTGTATATTTCCTTTGAAAAATACATGAAAATATGCATATATCATCAAAATATATAAAAGAGCAATATTAAAATTGTGTTCAACTATGTCATAAAGAGACACATTTATATATGTATGTTTTATTGTCATTGACACGCTTAGATGCGTGTGCGAGATAATTTGACAGTAAAAATATATTATGTTGTCTGATTTCAATATGTTGAACACACTAAAATGGCTTTTTGACATATATATATTACTGTCGATAATAGCAGAATTAAAATTGTCGGTAATTATCGACAATTTTAGTTCCTCTCAAATGAGGGCGCTAACCCGTCGGAGTTCGGCCAACGCTCCGGCATCCCCTTAAATGCTCTTTTACGATTTGTACCGCGCGCGATTGCTCTTCCCCCCACTCCCATCGCTTGTTCTTCTTTAGCAATCTAGTGAGGGGCTCGGTAACGGTAGCTAAGCGCGATATGAATCGTCTATACCACGAGGCCATGCCTAAAAACCGTCGTAGCTGTTTAATATTTCTCGGTATCGGAAACTCTATCACCGGTTGCGTCTTATCCGGGTCGACTGTAAGCCCTTCACTCTGCACGATAAATCCGAGATACTTTACTTGTGCTTGACAAAATTCGTAATTTTTCCGGGTTTATCGTTAACCCGGCGGACGATATTCTAACTATGACCCTCCTAAGCCACGCCAAATGTTCCTCGAATGTCGGCGTCGCGATAATAATGTCGTCTAAATAGGCGAATGCGAAAGGCTCCATTTCCGGTCCTATTAATTTATCTAGCAACCGTTGAAATGTGGCCGGGGCTCCCGTGAGCCCGTACGGCATCCGCGTAAAATGAAAAAGTCCCTTGCCGGCTACGCTGAAGGCTGTTATTTCACGGCTCTCCTTAGCCAGGGGTATTTGGAAATACGCCTGACTGAGGTCCAAAGTGGAGATGTATTTCGCGGCTCTTAATATCCTCTTGTCGAGGATAGCGTTCATGTTCGGAAGGGGATACGCGTCCTTCTTCGAGATCTCATTAACCTTCCGGAAATCTAAACAGAACCTATACTTTCCGGAAGGTTTCTTCACCATCACTATTGGATTGGACCATTCACTAAAAGAGGGTTCGATTATTCCGCTCGTTAGCATTTTATCAACTTCCTCGCGCACGGCGTCTTGTATTTTCGGGGACACAACGTAACACCGTTGTTTGATCGGTTTCTGTGCCCCGACGTCAATACGGTGTTCTGTCAGGGTGGTTACCCCCGGGTTATCGTTTGGAACTATCACCGCTTCTTTCAATACGCTCTCTATCTGTGCGCGTTGGGAGGAGTTAAGCTCGGGTAGCCCGCTACAGGCGTGTTCGGACGGCTCGGTAGCATTAAAACGGTACCTATTTGAGGGACTTCGCGAGAAGAACCACTCGGATTTGGTTAGATCTAACCCTATTCCGAACTTGCACAAAAAATCCATCCCTAGGATGCACGAAACTGCCAAATTGGGTAATAATCCCACGAAAAGGGTGTGTTCTATGCCGCCTAACTTGAGTGGTACCTCGCTAACCTCATCTATTTTCGCCACTTGGCCATTCGCCGTCCGGATTTTTCCGCCTCGGTATCGCGATATCGGTAATCTGAGAGATCGCACGAGCTTAATTCCCTCAGTCCCTATCAGCGTTCTACTCGAGCCTGAGTCGACAAGAGCCCTCAATGGTCGTCCTTTTATATATACTTCGAAATATTGCAACGGGGGAAATTCGGTATCGTCTAAGGTCACGTATGATTCTATACCCCCGGTGCCTGTAATTTCTCGAGTCCGTTCCTTTTGAGCCGATAGGACCCGATCTACCGACTCTCTCCCTCGTTTCCCGCGCAATTTGGACACGTTCGCGTCGTGTGCTGTTTCTTTCCGCACCGATAACAATGCAGATTCCGCGTCTGCGTACATTCTCGCGATCGGTGTCCCTTTTGTCCACAATTCCAACATTTCATGTCGGCTAATCGGCTATTCGCGGTGGATGAGGAGGGTGTCGGGTCCGTACCCGCGTTATTCACGGCGGCCACCGGAGGCCTCTTCGACTCGGTAGCTTTCCCCCTCTTCTTGGGCGCGGTCGCGGGGACTGCGGCCGCGGCGATCGTTTTCGGGTGTCTAGGCGATCGCGATGCTCCCTTATACGCGAGTTCCGGAAAAATAGACCGCGTCGATGTCGGCTGTCTATCTAGATCGTAACATTCCTCGATCTGCGACGCGAGGGTTTCTAATGACCGAAAATCATAAATTTCGTTACGCCTCACAGCTATACGCAACCTCGGTATCATGTTTCTATGCGCGTAATTTAGTTGTTCGTTTAGCTGCCATGGGGGGTCTAATCGTTCAAACAAGGCCTGCATGCACGTTATATAATCGGCGACGGGTTCGTCTTCCCCCTGCTTGCGTCGCATTATCTCGTCCCGTAAGGTAAATTGGAAGTTCGGGCATCCGAATCGCGCACGCCACGCGGCCTCGAATTGCCCCCAAGTACGCCAAAGATGTTGATTCAGACGGAACCAATGGGCCGCGGTGCCCGATAAAAAGAATGGCAGACACTTAAATATTTCGTCGTCATCTAAGGGAATTAATTGTCGACCCTGCTCTATACGAATGAGGAAAGCTTCCGCCTCCCCGTCGCGTGCACCGGAAAAATTTAAATTCCATTTCCGCATTACGTTATACGCGTCCACGGCGAAATTCGGTTTTACGCGAGGGCGATACGGCTCGGGATTTCTCCGCGGCTCCGGGTGCGTTTCTGTTGGCTCCGGGGGATGTACCCTGATTCGCGGTTTCGAGGGCCCCGCTAGGGATTCGCCTCCAACAGCACCTTTCTCGGTATCCGACTCCTCGTCTGACGCTTCCGATATTTCAGGGGTCGGCATATGCTCTCGCCCTACTAATTGCGCGGCCTCGTATCTCAATAATCGAGCCCTAAGGGTGGGGAGGATCCCTTTGGCGGACAGCTTTCTCTCCGCGAGGGCACACCTCACCTCCTCCTTTGATAACTTTCGAATCCACCGAAATTGTTCTTTTGTCGACATTTCGTTTTATGGTCAGTGACGGTGTGAGGGAAGTGAGATCTCGAAGGGGAAAATAGATAGTACGCGGACCGTGACCGGATTGACTAAACGAACGCTCCCTCCCTCAACTGTCTCGCCAACTAACTCTTTCTCGGTATCTTTGTGAGCGTTGCCTAAATTAGACACCGTCAATCCTCGATTACGCCGCTTGGTCACAATACCCCTCCTCCTAGAACCCGAAAATATGTCGCGAACGATACTCTATAAATTCCTAGTCAATAGGCAAGTCACTTATAGACATGAATAATCGGCGCGAATATCTCTTGAGAAGATAAAGAAGGGACGAGAAGAAGAGAGAGAAGAAAAAAATTCAACTCTTATTCCGAATTCGATAAACAGAAAGAAAATAACAAGTTCGCGAAAGGTGACGTATGCGAGAAAGTATGAAAAAAAAAAATGTTCCTTTGTATACACGGAAGTCTGTTATTGAGTCGAGTCTCGCTAAGGAATTTCGGGAATTCGCATAAACACCTATTCACCAATATTCGTCCTTAGCTCTCGGTATCTTGACAATAATATTTGAGGACGCGATATTCCTTCAAGAACAATACGTGTTTACCCGCTTTTTGATTCGACTCGACGAGTTGTAAATATTTCCGCGAAGAGATCGAAAGAAAGAAAGAAGAGAAAAAAAAATTCGTCGCTTTCCAATACTATTCCCTATACTGGGACAAGAATATTTGCCGACTTTGTATCATACGAAAAACTCGGTATCAATCAGGTGCCTATAATTCACTCGATATATCAAAGAAAGTCGTAAAAGGCGTATGAACGCGTTACCTTTGTAATACGATACTACGCGGTCGGGTTTACGATGCCGCGCGCGACAAAGAAACGTGTCGGTGTTTGCTCTCTGTCATATGCGTAGCGCTCCTCCGCACACGTGCACTTAACGCGATGGCACCTCAAATTCGGGTCCCCCCTCCGTTGTAACGGGAAGTCTCGAGATATCGAGACAAGCACAATGGGAACAATCTCAATAACGCGGGAACAATAATAATTGGGGACAAAGTAATACAAATGCATGCAATAAACAAAAGTCATCGACGGTACTAAATCAGATAATACTCGGAGAGTCTCCGACGGAGATCTCCGGCTCGGGTGAGACTAAAGTCAGCACCCGACAGACAAAGAAAAAGAAAAGAGAAAAGAGAAATTTTCTCTCACCCCACTGTCTCTCCGTTACCCGAAACGACACGTATTTTCCTTTATTAATTATCCTCTCTTTCGAGAGGCCCCACGTTGGGCGCCAAATTTGCGACCGTCTCTCCGTCCTCTCTCGTCAAACTAAGAGAGAGAGTGCGAGAGAGACTGCTGCGCAACCTCGTCGTGCCGCTCTCCCGTTCTCTCAATACTTGCTCGGTATTACTAATTGCTCGGTATCATATCTTTTGGGCGCCAGGTGCGGTCAGGCCGCACCACTCAACAATATCTCGGCAAATAATCAGCGGACACGACGGCTCGGCCTCGGTAGCTCGGTATCAACAGGGGGTAGAGTGTCGTGGTTCTTTCCGTAAGGAGATTCGGAATCGCAGTCTCGGAGAGAGAGAGGAAGTCTCGATATTGATTGTACTCAGAAATAAGATAAAATAAGAATATATTTTCAATTGGTAGTATATAAATATAGTGAATAAAAGTAACTATAATATTATTATCGAGCCGTAGGGAGATCGCTGGGTTTTCCCGAAATCTTTAGTTATCATTACTCTCCTCTCTTTGTATCCGGCTCGGAATCGAATAGATCATACACTAATCCAGCATAACTTATTCTCAAGGACTGCTAATCAATGACTCGATACAATGCTACAATTACAATATATTACGATATGACTGTCGACTCGTTTCGGTGCCCCTCGGAGAGGCGAAGAAGGCAAAGATTTACGCAATAACTTAATGACGCGGAAATCGACGCGAGTCCCGTGAGTCTCTCAACTAATTCTCGGTACTAAATTGTTTACAGCATAATTGCTCGGTATCGTTATATTTCTCTATTAACTCACGGGTCTCTGCCGAATCCGCGCTTACCGGACGATCGAGGAGGTAGCCTTACAATTATTCGCCGTCGCAGGTGGTCGCTGTGGGTCTTCGTCCTTGTTCGTGCTCGCAGGACACCGGCTTGCCGAACAGTGATTTCCTTTCGGGCCGGCGGGACCTCGGAAGGTACGCTGGTGGGGAGGGGGAAGACAATGCGCGCCACCCCGGCCCGGTTGCCAGGTTTCGCGGCAGCGTTGCGCCCCGCGCCGGACCCGGAATCGATCCTTGTATCGATTCCTGTGTCCCGCGGCTGGTTGCGGACTTCCGCCGCCAAATTCAAATTTCAGCCCTCGGGAGCGACGATGCAGCAGGTCCATTCTCGGCGGTCCCGTCCACACCTCGTATGGCCGTATGATGTTCCGAACGACCTTTATTTGCTGAGGGAAGTCGTCTCGGGGTGATCAGTCCCGTTAGATCTCCATGTTTCTCTCGATGTGTGGTGGCGGGTCCCTCAGGGGAATCATCCTGGTCGCGGAATGTAGGCGCCTTTTCCTCCCTGTTTTGGACTGCTCCTGTTCGTCCCATCGAGGCTGTAACGAGTTTATTTGCAGTATCCCTTCCTTATTTTCTCGGTACCGCGTATATTTTATTGTTCTTAATACTCACCGGGCCGGTCGCTCAGTCTCCGCTCCTCCCCCTCCGAGGTCGTTCCTCCGTCGTCTGCCCAGGTCCTCTTTTCCCTAAAACAATGGCCGTTCTCCTGGCCTACCACCTCGATCCCGATACAGAGTACGGGCGAGCTAGCGAAAAGGTCGCTGCTCACCCGCACGAAACACAAAATTGTACAGCGCTCTCAGACGCTTCCCGGCCGGGCGTGTCCGCCCTTGTGACGGGCTCAAAAAGACCACGTCACAATCTTCAATGTTAATTTTTTGTATACTTATGATTTTATAGACATATTAACAATGGCTGTTATCGAGATTCGCAACCGACCTCCGAACAGAACAATTAGCGAGAGATCTGTTTCGCGACAATTACATATAATGACGTTTTGAGGAATAGAATATATACTAAAAATGCTCATGCTTTATAAATGCGTTGATCTCGTGTGTTAGAATATAACTTGACTCCGTATAGTTTTATTATAATGACAGTGATGAATAATTTATTGTTAATTTCTACTAATTTTTAATTTTAATTGATGCGATGAAGAAGGTTGAAAAAGACAACCGAAACGTACGAACGAATTTATTTCTGTCTATTATTTAATATTTTATGTTATAAATCTTTTCACAAATAAATTTTTAGTATAGAACTTAATTAGCTCTTATTGCCTTTTTATTTGTAAATTAAAATTTTCTAAAGAGCTGTTACAAATGATATGTAATTTAAAATATCCTACGGGAGAAAAAGTTCTAATTAATTTTCTAGTAGAACTCAGAAATAAATATTTTTATCGGCTCTCAATATAAAGAATATAAATATGCTGTTTTCTAAGTCGGGCAATAGAGCCAAAGAAACGAAAAATTAATTACTCGGAACTGTATCTCAATTTGAGATCCCAAAGTTCCATATATAAATTAATTTCGAAACTTACATATGGAGAAATAAGCGCGAAAAATATAGGTCCGAAAAGTCGCTGAAGCGGGAATCGAACCCGCGTCTTTCACTTTCCGGGCGACTGCTCTTACCAACTAAGCTATTCAGACCCTTTCGATCCTATATTTTTCATTTGCCTTTTTAGTAGATGTTAGTAAATACCGCCGTGATTAGCCCAAGGCGTGAATAAACTCAGAAATAAATATTTTTATCGGCTCTCAATATAGAATTAGAAAACAGCATATTTATATTCTTTATATTGAGAGCCGATAAAAATATTTATTTCTGAGTTTATTCACGCCTTGGGCTAATCACGGCGGTATTTACTAACATCTACTAAAAAGGCAAATGAAAAATATGGGATCGAAAGGGTCTGAATAGCTTAGTTGGTAAGAGCAGTCGCCCGGAAAGTGAAAGACGCGGGTTCGATTCCCGCTTCAGCGACTTTTCGGACCTATATTTTTCGCGCTTATTTCTCCATATGTAAGTTTCGAAATTAATTTATATATGGAACTTTGGGATCTCAAATTGAGATACAGTTCCGAGTAATTAATTTTTCGTTTCTTTGGCTCTATTGCCCGACTTAGAAAACAGCATATTTATATTCTTTCTAGTAGAAGTTAAAGTAGAGATTGGAAGATATTGTGTTTCTATTCCTATGTTTGTCGCCGCCATAAATGATAATTGTATTTTGGGAACAGACTTTCTTAAAAAGATTAATTTACAAAATATTTTTGATGATGAATTTAATGAATTAAAGTCGAAAGAAAATAAAATTTTTAATTGTGCTAGAATTGAAAACTCTTGTAAAGTTTCAACTATTTTAAAAAATCTTTTGGAAAATAATTCTTTAAATTTGAAAGAAACAGAGAAAGAAATTTTTGCAAACTTCTTAAATGATTTCTCTAATGTATTTTCTGAAAACATTGTGGCTGGCAACTGTAGTGTTGTAGAACATGTCATTAACATAAAAGACTCTCTCCCCATTAAGCAGACACCTCGTCGAATTCTCATTCATTTAAGGAAGAAAGTAGATAAAATTATTGAGGACATGAAGGAACAAGGAGTAATAGAGGAATTGCAAAGTCCATGGATCTCTCCGGCCGTTATGGTGAAAAAGAAAGACGGCAGTATAAGATTTTACATTGATTATCGGAAATTAAATAATGTGACGGTAAAAGATTCATACCCTCTTCCCAGGATTGACGATATTTTAGATCAACTCTCAAATAACTCTTGGTTTTCCACATTAGATTTAAAGAGCGGTTATTGGCAACTAAAAGTCCGTTCCGAGGACAAAGAAAAGACGGCTTTCTCGATCGGCAGGGGTGTGTGGCAATTTACAAGTAATGCCGTTTGGTTTATGTAATGCTCCCGCGACTTTCGAACGATTAATGGAAAAAGTCTTACATGGCTTTTTATCAAAAAAATGTTTAGTATATTTAGATGATGTAATAATTTTCGGAAAAACTTTTGATGAAATGTTAGAGAGTTTGAATTTAGTATTTTCGCGATTGAGAGAAGCTAATTTAAAAATAAATAAAAAAAATGTATTTACTTTCAAAGAATTACGAAATATTTGGGACATATTATTTCAGAAGAAGGCATTACTACGGATCCCGAAAAGATTATAGCCGTGAAAGATTGGCCCGTCCCCCATACTAAAAAATAGTTACGAAGCTTTCTCGGTTTTTATTTGTATTACCGTAAATTTGTGAAAGGATTTTTTTCTTTGGCAAAACCCTTTACGTATTAACAGAGAATCAAGTTAAATTTGTTTGGGGAAAAGAATGCCAAGATGCTTTTGAGAAATTAAAATTGATGTTATCGTCTTCTCCGATATTATTTTTTCCTAAGGGAGAAGATGAATTTATTTTAGATACTGACGCGTCTAATATCGGTATCGGTGCAGTGTTATCCCAGAGACAGATGGGAAAAGAGAAAATGATCGCTTATTTTAGTAAAACGCTTAGCAAGACTGAGCGAAATTATTGTGTGACTAGAAGAGAATTGTTAGCAATAATAGATTCTTTGAAATTTTTCTGTCATTATCTTTTAGGTAGAAAATTTGTAATTTGTACAGATCATGTATCGTTAAAATGGTTGATGTCTTTTAAGGATCTAGAAGGATAATTGGCTCGTTGGCTCGAAAGATTTCAAGAATTTGAGTTCGAAATTATTCATCGAAAAGAACAATCTCATTGAAATGCCGATGGATTATCTAGGTGGTCATGTGAAGCTTTCGGATGCGAATACTGCGCTAAAGTCGAGACGAAAAACGCAGAAGAAACAGAAAATGATCGTTCGCATTATGCTTGAGAAGATCTTGAAGAGTGGCGTCGTGCACAGCAAAAAGATCCAAGCATTTTATTTATTATACGAGGAAAAGAAACAGGAAAAAGACCATTGCATTCGGAAGTTCCTACCAAGAATGTTTCGGCTCAGATTTATTGGTTTTATTGGGATTCTCTCGTTCTAAAAAATGGAATTCTTTATAAGAGATGGAAAGCCCCAAATCTTCAAACTAGTTTCCTTCAATTAATAGTTCCTCAAGATAGGATCAAAAAGATTTTACAGGAAACTCATGATTCTCCGCCCGGAGGACATTTCGGAGTTAACAAGACTCTTGAGAAGATTCGAAAAAGATTCTTTTGGGAGAATTGTAAGCAAGACGTTGAGAAGTGGTGCAGAACCTGCAAGATATGTATATCAAAGAAAGGTCCTTCTGGAAAAGGAAAATCCCTTTTGCAAATTTATAACGTCGAAGCTCCATTAGAAAGGGTGCAAATGGATATCCTTGGTCCTCTTCCGTTGACTAAGTCAGGGAATAAGTATCTTCTTGTAATGGTGGGTTGTTTCACAAAATAGATGGAAGCTTTCCCTGTCAAGAATATTAGAGTCAAGACTATGGCTGAAATTTTTGTGAGTCAGTTTGTTTCAAGGCATGGAATGCCTATTGAGATTCACACAAATCAGGGAAAGAATTTCGAGTCTCAATTATTTGGAGAATTAATGCGACTTCTTGGGATCAAAAAGACAAGAACTACTGCTCTTCAAATCAGATAGCCAGGTGGAACGTCAACATCAGACAATTATCAATTACTTGGCGAAATACATTTCTGAAAATCAGAAAGATTGGGATGAATGGATTCCTATGTTTCTCTTGGCATATAGATCGTCGAAACATGAGACTACAACAGGAGTGACTCTTGCCGAGTTGTACTTCGCTCGAGAACTTAGGCTACCAGTAGACTTGTTACAAAAGAGTCCTAAAATTGTTGAAGAGAAATTGCCTCCAGAGAATTTTGTGGATAATTTAAAGGAAAGATTAGAAGAAATTCATTCTTGTGTTAGGGAACGTATGGCTTTAAAGTCTTTGCAAATGAAAGCCAGATGATAGGAAAGTTAGAACAATTCTTTCGAGAAGGGAGAGAGAGTCTGGCTATATAATCTCAAGAGAAGTAAAGGAAAGGCCCAGAAATTGCAGAATAATTGGGAGGGTTCTTATTCGAATATTAAAAGATTTAACGACGTGGTATATTGTATTCAAAAAACTCCTAGACATAGGAAAAAGGTCGTACATGCTGATAGGATAGCTCCTTTTCTGGAAAGAGATTAGAATTGTTAGAATAGATTGGAGCCCGGGGAATGTCTATTTTATGGAAAATTCAGAGGAAAATTGAACAGATAGAAGTAGGGTAAATTAATTATTGCGTAATCTTCTTTTTCTTTTACAGAATCTCCGAAGAAGAAAAGTTTCACTCGAGGGAGAAATTTCAATTGAAAGAATATTTACGGTTCTGCTTCGGGGAGAAACAGAGTTTCCTGGATATGGCAGAGAAGCCGATTTTCGAGCTGAGCTTTTCAGAAAAAAGAGTTTTCGTCTTAATTCATTCTAAGAAGACTGCCTCTCCCGCGGTTTTTGATCCGTGGTTTTCCCGCGGGACTTTGGGCAGATGCCGGGGCAGGGACTTGAAGAGTCCATAAGGGACAATGGGTCCATAGAAGTTACCCCTCCCCTTGTCTGAAGTTCTTCACGAGGTCACAGGAAAATCAGGATGTGGAAGACAAAACATCGGAGGTCAATTGGGTTCGAGTTGGCAAATCGCCCGGTAACTTGAGGCAGCAGCCCGGGGTAGGACAGGATGATTCGTTACAGCCCTGAAGTCGATGTTGGACTGTCAGTCGATTGGGACTAAAATGACGAAGTCGCTTGGTAACCTGTGGCAGCAGCCCAGGGTAGAGCAGGAAGACTCGTTGGTGCCCTGAAGTCGACGATAACTTGTATGGATGTGCGACGGGATCCAGAATGGCGGATTGTTCGGTAACCTGTGGCAGGAGCCCAGGGTAGAACAGGAAAATTCGTCGGAGTCCTGAGGTCGGCATCGGAATGCAGAGTTATTGGACAGCGTTGGATAACCCTCTGTTTTTGATTGTCGGGACGACAATCTTGAAGAAGGGAGCAGTGTTACGTCCCTGGTTTACATCCCCTGAGCACCTTCACCCCTTTTCATCCTCTGAGCATCATCGCTAGGAAGGTTGTTTATAGACAACCGGCGTTCGAATGTTTTTTCGGCGCCATGACTAGATTTGGTTTAGCTGTCGCACCGTGTGGACGCTTACGAGACCGATGAGCATTCTGGTCTAGTACATATTGAATTTCTTCACTTTATTGTATTGGGGCGTTTCATTAAAACTCCTTTCCACATTACGAGAGTTTGTTCATTCCGGGCACAAGTGAGAGTGTGTATGACATCTTTCGTGAAACAGCGCAAGAGACGTCCCGAGGACGTAACAATATAAATAACTCTTTGAGGCAAGGTTGCTGTCTAAAAGGTTGGAAAACGTCTACGATAATACCGATTCCAAAAATAGAAAAAGCCAGAACAGCAAGTGAATTTAGACCTATTAATATGTTACCAGTATTTGAGAAAGTGTTAGAATTAGTAGTTAAAAAGCAAATTGAGACGTATTTGGAACATAATTATATTATAACAGAGCATCAGTCAGATTTTAGAAAACAGTATTCTTGTGAAACAGCGATTCAAACAGTTATTGACGAATGAAAATTGTTAGTTAGCGAGGCAAAAATGGTGGGGGTAATTTTCATGGATCTCAAACGAGCATTTGAAACAATAGATAGAGAAAGATTATTAGAGAAATTATATCAATATGGAATTAGAGGAGCAGTTTTAGAATGGTTAGGATCATATTTAAAGAATAGAACACAGCAGGTACGATTTAATAATGAATGGTCCACATTAATGGCCACAGAATATGGAGTACCACATGGATCTGTATTAGGACCTTTGTTATTTATAATATATCCATACAAAAGACATCACAGATGTTAAAAGAAAAACGCTAAGTATATCTTTCGTCAAAAAATTAGCAAAAATAATCCTTTAAAAAAATCACCATTAAAAATAATATTATCTTTCTAGAAATTATATTTATAAATTATATTTTATATCTTTATTAATAACACAAAAAAGTTTAAAATATTCGCATGAAAAAATAGTAAAATCAAAAATCATGCTAAGTAAGTCAAAATTATAAATAAACACAAAATTATCTTTTTAAAGTTTACAACCATCAAAAATATTTAATCTTTTCAAAATTACATCTGTAACAAAAATAATTTTTTACAAAAATTATTCAAAAATTATAAATTATATTTTATCTTTATTAATAACACAAAAAATCTTAAAATATTCGCATCAAAAAGTAGTAAAATCAAAAAATCACGCTAAGTAAATTTAGATATTTTTAAAAAATTAAAATTAAAAAATAAAAGAAAAACAAATTTAATTAAAATTAAGCAAAAAACTTAGCGCTGTAACTTTTATAATGCTTTATACATGTAGTATAATATCTATATATAACTACTGATCTCTATATACATAACATAAGTGATAATAACGTATTCAGCTAGCTTTAAAGTAGCCTCCTTGTAAAAACAGCGCTAAGTTTTTTGCTTAATTTTAATTAAATTTGTTGTTCTTTTATTTTTTTAACTTTAATTTTTTAAAAATATCTTTCTAAATTTACTTAGCGTGATTTTTTTATTTTATTACTTTTTGATGCAAATATTTTAAGATTTTTTGTGTTATTAATAATACAATACAAAACAATAAAATATTGTTTAATTATTCTTCTTAACGGTCACTGTATAATGGTAAACCTTTGCCCCCTTCAATCTTATATAAAAATGAAGGTTTGTACCAAAATTCAGTTTTTTAACATTTTTTCCGACATCAAACCCTAAAATGACTGTACTATTATCACAGATATAAGAAAAAGAGAAAAAGTGGAGAGGGGGAGAGAGAGGATGGGAGAAGGTGGGAGTGGGTGAGAGTAGGTGGGAGAGGGTGGGTGAAATGGGGGTGGGGTGGGTGGAAAGCGGTGGGAGGGATGAGTGGAGAGGTAAAAAGGATGGAATGAGTGGGAGGGGGGGAAAGGGATGGGAATGAGTGGAAAAGTGTGGGAGAATGTAGAAAAGGATGGAAGTGGGTGAGAAAGGGTGAGAGAGGGTGGCAGAAGGTGGGAAGGGTGGGAGAGAGTGGGTGTTGGTGCGGAAGAGTGGGAGAGGGTTTGTGAGGATGCAAAAGGGTGAAAGAGCCAGGAGAAAATGTATAAGGTTAAGCAACTATGTGCCTTGGCGAACACCCATCTCGGACAAGACAGCGGCTGAACAAGTACGACGACGTATCTTAATAAAAATGACACAGTTTCTAACGAAAAATTTCTAAAAAAATGCATATCTTTGCAACCACTGCAGCTATCAACTTCGTCAAGATGTCATTTTACGCAGAAAAGTTCACGTTTTTTATCGATATGGCCATTTTTGAAAAATATGTTCTTGTTCATGATACATATATTTCAAACATTGTTTCAAATATTCACGAAATTGTGTTACCTCCGGTAAAGGATATACAGTAGCGTTCCTTTCAGTTTTTTCGATAACTCTCGATGTTTTCGCTATATTTTTGATATGTTTCGATTGAATTTAGGAAATTTGAGTAAAACATATATAGTTTCAATATGAATTTGAAAAAAAAAGATATACTTGGCGAGACGCTACCGCGTCTCCTGATTAAAGTCTGTCCGAAGGAATGTAATATAAAAATGTTTGCAGACGATATGTTAGTGTATGTGAGTGTAGAAAGTAGTGCGGAATTAGAAAGAAAAATGAATACAATGAATAAATGAATACAAATAAGCTAAAAATAAACGTAGGAAAAACGAAATTTATGATAGTTCGAAGTATAAGAATGTCTCTCTCTCTCTTTCTCTCTTTCTCTCTCTCTCTCTCTCTCACTCTCTCTCTCTATATATATATATATATATATAAAGCGTGCTTCTATGCTGACGCCATCTGCTCGGCTGAATCGACTGTTTGTGTCCCTCGTGGTCCAACGGTGGAACTGACTAAGCACAAGTCTGTTAGCTTTCTTGTGACGCCAGACGAGGAAAATATATCTAAGTTTGCATCATCTTCGCAAACTAGAGACGCTCTATATAAGGCGCTAAAGCCTGCTGAATGCGGTCTTCTAGTCGAGAAAATCACAATGGCTCGCAACAATGGCGTCAAAGTAACTGCTCGTGCACCGGATATCGACAAAATTAAAGCATGCAAAAGTCTAGCAGAAATGGGACTCACGTTAGCGAGTATATCAAATCATTATCAAAGCTGATAATTCATTATTTCGGAATACCCGCCGACATGAGCCCTGAAGACATTAAGAGAGATCCGATGGCACAAAATTTAAATGGCTTTCAAAATGAGGACATTAAGATTATATACATCTATTTTTTAAAGCAAAATAGAAGTAATATCAGCTGTGTGATAGAGGTCTCGCCGGAGGTTCGCAGAGCTCTGTTTAGTCGCGGTCGAATTTTTTTAAACTTCTCAGCATGTAACTTCGCTGATCATGTTCGAGTGCTACAATGCTTTAGATGTCTGGCTTTCGGGCACCTCGCGAGAAACTGCAAGGCCGCGCCTTCATGCGGTCATTGCTCGGAATCACACGAATCAAGAGACTGTAAGAAAAAAGACCAACCATCTAAATGTTGTAATTGTCGGGGGCAGAACAGTTCCGCCTCATCAGATATCGCGCACTCAGCATTGGATTCAACCAAATGTCCAATTCTTGGCAGAAAAATCAGGGATAAGATTGCCAACACTAACTATGGCTAATCCTGACTTCACAATGGAGGACCTAAGATTTTGCCATGTCAATTGTCAATCTTTACTGGCACATTTTGACAAATTTAACGATTTCTTTAGTAACTCTGGCTACCATATCATCTGCATGTCGGAGACGTGGTTGAGACCCAGTGTACACGATTCAATGGCTCATCTGCCGAGCTACACATTGTTCAGATGTGATAGACAAGGTAGAGTCGGGGGAGGTGTGGGCCTTTACATTATTGACTCTCTAAATGCCACTGTTCTAAGGCATTCGGATTGTTCGGGTGAGAGTAAACCGGAGTACATCGTTGTCGAGGGACGTCTATAGGGCTCAGCTCGCATACTGTTGGCTACTGTATACCGGCCACCGAATGTTGGTTGTCTTCAGGATTTCTTTGATCTTTTTATGGAACTTCAGGCTAACTATATGCATGCTATGATAATGAGAGAGTTTAATGCTGACATAAATGTGATCACTTACGACAGCCAGCAAATCAACTTATTTGTCTCCTCATCCAGCCTTTTTCTGATACCTTATCAATTTACACATAATTTGAAACACTCAAGCACACTCATCGACCTCTGCATCGTTGATGATTCAGCTAAAGTGGAGAACTACGGTCAGAGGGACATCTCTTTCATGTCGACGCATGATCTCATTTACGTCACCTATAACATCAAACTACTAAGACGTGCAAGCAGATTGGTGACCTGTAGGGACTTCAGGAACTTCAACGAAGAACGTTTCCGTTGAGACATTGAGAATATGGACTGGTCTGACCTTTTTCATCTAATAACATCGACAAAAAAATAGAGATCCTGAACTCTCAACTGCTGCATTGTTACGATAGACACGCACCACTGAAAAGAATTCGCTATCAATATCTACCTGCACCGTGGATTACCAATGAGATAAGAAATGCAATGAGAGCTAGAGATCTTGCCAGAAGAGTATGGAGAAGAAGTAGAAATGACATGCACTGCAACATTTTTAAGACAAAGCGTAATGCAGCCCAGAGCCTAGTACAATCAGCCAAAAGCGCTTACTATCTGGAGGCCTTTGGTAATGCAAAAAGTGCTGCGACCGTCTGGAGCAAACTGAGACACCTTGGACTCAAAATCTAAAGCCAATACTCGGAAGCTGGTTTGCACTGTGGAACTCAATAAATTCTTTACGACTATGACCGACAGTCCAGCTAACAACGATTTCTCTAGGGAAAGTGCATCAGATTGTGAGCTACTCAGTCCTCTGGCGAGTGACTTCGATGACAAGAGACTACACTGGAGTTATGTTCCGGCGTCGGCCGGAGGGTCTTACATAAAGCAAAATTCAATACAACAGGCAATGACGGAGTGTCTCCAGCTCTTATCAAGACGGCACTGCCATGTATCATGTCTATTCTTGAGCATGTATTCAACTTTTCGCTCATGAATGGAATATTCCCGGAGTCATGGAAGACTGCCATCGTTTGTCCAATTCCAAAGATCAAAAACCCGAAAGAAGTGCAGCACTACAGACCGATCTCGATTCTGCCAGCCTTGTCAAAAGCGCTGGAGAGAGTCGCTTTCGAACAAATGAGTCGGTATCTTGCGGATCGAGATCTTTTGAATCCGTGCCAATTTGCCTACCGTGAGCATCATTCAACACAGACGTGCTTCATTAGGATGCTTGACGAAGTCAGGCAAGCCGCTGATAATACAAGGATCACTATTTCGGTCTTTTTTTATCTTTCTAAGGCCTTTGATCGCGTACAGCACCTCACTCTGATCAGCAAGCTAAGGAGCCTCGATTTCTCGAGGGGCGTGCTTAACTGGATCTACACATATCTGACTAAAGATCCCAGGTGGTGCATGACAATGTGAATGATCGAATGTCAACTAGAATGGCCACGAAGATGGGCGTTCCATAGGGCTCAGTGCTGGGTCCATTGCTGTTCTCACTATACCTGGCTGATCTTGGGGAAGTTTTAAGATATTGTCAACTCAACATTTATGCTGACAATGCGCAAATCTTCCATCACTACAGGCCTGCTGACCTTGAGAAAAGAATACGAAAGTCAATAAAGATGTTGATGCCATCCTACACTGGGCAGTCTCTAATAAGCTGATTCTGAATGCGGGCAAAACTCAATCAATCATAATGGGAACCTCGAGGTACTTTAATGCGATAGATCTTGAGACTACTCCACGAATTACGGTTGCCGACACATCAATAGAATATTCAACTCACATCAAGTACCTAGGTGTGTGGATCTCTAACGCTCTGTCCTGGGATCGACAAGTCTCCTATACAACAGGCAAGGTCCGCTTGACGTTATACAGGCTCAAGTTGTGTGCGCAATTATTACCTGATGCTCTAAAAACAAGACCAATTGAAACACTAGTCTTCCCGCAAATCGATTATTGCAACGCTGCCTTTACGAACGTCACTGTGGAACTCGATCTCAAACTATACCGCGTAATAAATGCCTGCATCAGATTTATATTCCGTATTCGTGCAGATGTCAGCACTACACCATATTACTCTAGACTTCGATGGCTTAAGATTGGAGACAAAAGAAACTATCAAGCGCTAAGCCTGCTATTTGATATTTTGAGAAATAAACTGCCAAAACACATTTACGAACAATTCAAGTACAGGCCTGCAATTACCAGTAGAGCTGCTGCGACTGCTGAAAGCTTGCTCTTGATACCTCACTGTCGAACGGAGTTCTACAAATGCTCCTTTAGCCTGAGCGTGGCTAGATTATGGAATAACCTCCCAAATCGGCTTCGAATTCTTATAGCCGAGGCCGAATTCAAACAAGAACTAAATAAATATTTACTGGAAATTTCCGCCGACTCAAACCTGTAATATGCATTTCGGTTCTCAATTTTGCTCATAATATATTTCTAGTCAAAAATTATTAAATTAGTTATTTCATGTTCTATTGTATATGTACAAGTTATGTTAGTTGGTCACTTTGAATAATTTTATACAATGCTGTTATCTACTTATGTAAGCCAGCATTATGCGCTTGAGGGGATTTGTCCCAGAGCGCTCAATAAATGATGCTTCTCTCTCTCTCTCTCTCTCTCTCTCTCTCTCTCTCTCTCTCTCTCTCTCTCTCTCTCTCTCTCTCTCTCTCTCTCTCTCTCTCCCCCGGTACCTCGGGGGAGTAGAGGTCCCGTACCCTCTCCGATCGACCCGTTCGGGCCTTGTGACGGACAATCTCAAATTGTCACGTCACAATATATATACATATATATATATATATATATGTATATAGGCTTAATTATATTAAAATGAATCAACCTCAATTAAGAGTTGAACTGTATTTAGGATTAATGGATCACCTTGATAATTGATCACAAAATAAAGGAATTACAGTAGAATGTAATATTACCATCTTTATTTATGGGCAGTCCAAGGAACATGCAAGAAAGATATCAAAATGCCACGTCTTTGGTAGAAAAGTTTGGTAAACCAGACATTTTTCTTATAATGACTTGCAATCCTCAATGTCCAGAAATTAAGGATAACCTGGCTGGATGTCTAATAGAGTTTCGACCTGATTTAGTAGTTAAAACACTTGGATGTAAAAGAGGTTTTAGAAGATCTATCTCAAAATAAAATTTTTGGAAATGTTATAGCTTATGCAGGAGTAATTGAATTTCAAAAAAGAGGACTTCCACATTTGCATTTACTTGCAATGTTGAGCGATGAAGATAAGCCCCGACTTCAAGAAGTCATTGATATGATGGTATGGGCTGAAATTCCTAATAAAGAAAAATATTCAGAACTTAATGAAAAAGTTTTGAAACACATGATTCACGGTCCATGTGGAGATCCCTCGAGGAGATATCCTTGCACTGAGGACGATGAAAAATGTTTAAAAGGTTTTCCAAAAGAATTTTGTGATAAAACTAATGCTAATGTAAATAAATATCCCATCTATCAACGTAGGAATATTGAAAGAAAATACATTGTTAGAAATAAAGAAGTGGATAATCGATGGGTGGTGCCGTATTTACCATATTTAATCATGAAATATAATCGACATATTAATTTAGAAATATGTTCATCAGTGAAGAGCGTAAAATATCTATATAAATATAGGATTCATAAGGGATAGGGTTCATAAAGGATTTGCTCCAGAAGCAATGGAGACTTAACGGATATGATCTGTTCATGAAATCTCATACAGTAATAAGATTGGCAGTTCATTTGCCTGATCGCCAAATGGTTTATTTTCGAGCAGGAAATGAAGAACAAGCTGCTCAAAGAGAGCTAAATCGAGATACTACGCTGACTGCATGGTTCAAATTAAATCAATATGATGAAATTGCAGTAAATTATCTTTATACAGATATTTCTTATCATTATGTTTATAATAAAAAAGAAACTAAGTGGAAGCCACGTAAAAAAGGTGGTGAAAAAATAATTTCAAGACTGTATACAGTAAGCATAAAAGATATTGAAAGATTTTATCTCCGTCTTCTTCTACTACATGTGACTGGAGCAAAATGTTTTAAAGATTTGAGAAATATAAATGAAATTCTTTATAATACGTTTAAGGATGCAGCAATTGCAAAAAATTTAATAGAAACTGATGACTTTTGAGGAAAAACGATGGAGGAAGCAACAGAATCGAATATGCCTGCACAACTTCGAGAATTATTTGCTTACATTTGCATCTTTGGAAATCCAATAGATGTACCAACAATTTGGAATAAATACAAAGATTTTATGATTGAGGACTTTGTAAATAATAATGTTGTAAATCCCGAAAATATGGAGTTAAACCATATACAACAAATTCTAATAAATAATGGAAGTAGTTGTGAGAAATTTCAATTACCAAATCCAACTGAAATAAATATTTACGAAACAGAGTATAATGTAGATGAAGAAAAAATACGTGGTGATTATTTATTATCTACACTAAATGATCAGCAAAAATACGTGTATGATATAGTAATGCGAGCAATTGAAAATGAAAATGAACCTAAGCGTTTGTTTTTTATTGACGGGTTTGCAGAAAGAGGTAAAACCTATCTATTTAACACATTTCTAAGTGTTATTCGAGGAAGAAATGAAATAATTCTTCCATGTGCTTCAACTGGAATTGCAGCCACACTTCTGAAAGGAGGAAGAACTTATCATTATCTGTTTAAGCTTACAATTCCAATTGATAATGCAGCTAAATCAAATATTAGAGGAAATTCTCAAGCTGCACGAGATTTGATCAATGCCAATTTAATCATATGGGATAAAGTGAGCATGACTGTTGGACATGCCTTAACAGCAGTTGATAAACTTTTCAAGGATTTAATGAAGAATCATCAACCATTTGGAGGAAAAGTAATTTTATTTGCAGGAGATTTCAGACAAAATCTTCCAGTAGTACCTCATGTACACAAAACAGCGATAATTGAATCAACTGTAAAATACAACTCTATATGGAGAAATGTAATTAAGGTTAAATTACAGCAAAATATGAGAACTGCGGAAGAAAAAGAATTTGCAAATTGGTTAATGCAACTCGGAGATGGTAAATTATCAAATACAGATGAACTAAATCTAGACACGATTGAAATTCCACAAAATTTTATATCAAAAGAATCTCTTATTAATGAGATTTTTGGTGTTAGAATTACCCTGAAAAGGATTAGAGTAAATCAAGATCGAGCGATTCTTTGTTCTAAAAATGAGGATACTTTCAAAATTAATGATGAAATTTTTTGTCTAATAGAAGGAGAAGAAAAGGAGTATCTCTCTATTGACTGTATTGTAAGTGATGATCCACAGGAGCAATTAAATTTTCCAACTGAGTTTCTAAACTCACTGACACCTTCTGGAATGCCAGTTCATTGGCTTAAAATAAAAGTTGGTGCTACAGTAATCTGATTAAGAAATTTAAATACTAAAAAAGGACTTTGTAATGGTACAAGATTTATTGTAACTAATTTGAAAAATAATATAATTTATGTAGAAGTTATAACAGGTCCTGCTCGAGGACAAATTGTTATGATTCCGAGGATAGATTTAATTACAAATGATTTGGAACTGCCATTTAAGTTTAAACGAAGACAGTTTCCTATTCGAGTGTCATTTACTATGACAATAAATAAATCACAAGGACAAAGTTTAGAAAAAATTGGGATTTATTTGCCACATCCTGTATTTGCTCATGGTCAACTTTATGTAGCATTTTCTAGAGCAACAAAAAGAGAAAGTGTAAAAATTAAAATTGATGAATGTAGCAATCAAGGACATTTAATTGAAGAAAGTGAAAAATGTTTTACAAAAAATGTAATATACAGGGAAATTTTGTAAATTGAAGAAATAAAATTGTATGAGAGCTAATAATAGCGGGTTAGCGGTGGGTACATTAGAAATAAAAAAAAATTGAATAAAATGTAAAAAAGGATATAATAATTAAGTAATAAAAAAAATATTTAAAGTATATATTAACTAAAATAATGTTTTATATTTAAAAAATATGAAATTGTGTGGAAATTAAAATAAACAAGAAAATAAAAATAAAAATATATAATTGTTGAAGATTCGTTCTTCGGATCGAATCCTCGAGGACGATCGAATTTTCTAGAATGTTTTTTGTTAAATTCCTTAGTGTTTACGCCAAGGAAACACGTGAAACCAACGTGTACACTCGCCGCTAATTGGCGTGTGTACATCGCCTGATTTTCCGATGGTCCAATCGAGGACCCCGATCGGCTGCCGCCCTACGCGAGCTCCGAAATTCGCGCAGCCCTCGAGTCAGTCCTCGAGAGAGCGAGCGCCGAGAAACATAAGTCTAGGTACGCGACGAACTTGTAGAAAGTGAATAAACTAAATTAAACCGTTTCAAAACGCGTACAATTATTTGATCACGTTAACCCGGCATCCTACAACGTTAAATCTTATACATATAAAAAATGGTCCTTCGAGCCGGATGTTAAAAACCGATCGAGTGATAGTGAAATCGCGAAAAGAACGGGCTCCTTCGTTTCGTACCTTATTCGAACAATTGACAATTTCTGCCTCGTGTGCCTATATCGGGGCAGTAAATTTAAAAACGCAGTGATCCGCGGCAAGAGAAATACGCTAATTACGCGTTCTCGTTTAGAGTAGAAAACCTCCGTGTGCGGGAGTGAGATCGCGCTACAAGACAACAAGCCGTCGCGCGCGCTCCGAAACAGTCTATCTCTCTCTCTCTCTCGCGCTCTCTCCAAGACGTGAAGAGCGAGAGAGACGGTATCACGCCGCGCGCTCCGAAGCTCTCTCGCTCGCTCTCTCTCTCTCTAGCTGCGGCTCTCTCGGCCGCGCGCCTGCCGTCGCTCCGGCCTAAGCCGCGGCGCTCCGGCCACGTGACGGTCACGCGCCCTCACGTACCCGGTGTACATCGAATTCTGCATTTGAGTAGACAGAATTTCGACGTTGAAGTGTCACTTGCAGTGCAAGCGCCGCTATCACGCGCTTTGCAATCTTGCATTCGGACGGCAGTTAAACGCCGTTCGAGATTAGTGACTGCACGTGTACTCCGCTACTCGCGCTCAGTGACTCTCAACTCCGGCGCCGCTATCACGCGCCAGTGATTTTTAATTGAGTGCGGTGAACATACGCGAGTTATCCGCAAGCGCCGCAAGCACGCGCTTTGCGTTACGGTATTCGCAGTGACTCTCAATGATTAATCGTGACTCGTACTGATTAACAGTGACTCTCAGTGAACGTGCGCCGCTATCACGCGCACCGCACCGGTGAATCTTAACCAGTGCATTTTTCTCACTGACTTTTGACTCTCGCAGACCGAAGTGTAAACGACCGCGAACGCCGCTAGCACGCGTACGCGTCGTGCATCTCTCTGTGACTCTCTCGATCATCTTGGTGATTTTCGACGTTTCTAAACATTTTAAAAGGTGCGCGACTCGCTATTTCGACGCCGCTATCACGCGTCCGCCGTCGTGCATCACTCTGTGTCTCTCTCGATTATCTTGTTGATTTTCGACGTTTCTAAACATTTAAAAAAGTGCGCGACTCGCTATTTCGACGCCGCTATCACGCGTCCGCGTCGTGCATATCTCTTGACTCTCTCGATCATCCCGGTGATTTTCGACGTTTCTAAGATTTAAAAAAAAAACCACGCGATTTGCAATTTCGACGCCGCTATCACGCGCCACGCAATCGCTTCGTGTGAGAAAGACAGCCGATAACGGCTTAACGAGACGGTGCGCTAGCTCGCGCTCGGACTCTCTCTCTCTCTCTCTCTCTCGCGCGTCAATCAGCGGGCGCTTCAAGTCCGCGCGCGCGCTTGAAGATTTCGCTTCAGTAGCGAATAATCGATAAACGATTCAACAATCCGGCATCGATAATCATGTCGACTGTCGTGAGTGACCTGCTCATCGAGCAGGGAGCTTGTATTGACGAGATCAAACGAGATCTCGTCAACTTCAAGAAGCTGGCCAAATCCAACGTGACACTCGCCAAGACGCGAAGTAGGCTTGCCAAGTTGGAGGAGCACTGGGCCGCCTGCCGCGGCCTTCATGTCAAACTGCTTCAAAAGACGACCACGGAGCAGCAAACGACCTTGCCGTATTTCACTCTGGAAGAGTTCCTGAGAGCTGAGGATGTCTACATCGACACGGCCGATCTGCTGCAAGATACGATAAGTCGATTATCTCCTAATACAATTCCGTTTACCGATCGTAGTTCCGATTCCTCCGTTCGCGAAACAAATAATCATTGCTTCCAATTGCCACGCATCGCGCTGCCAAAGTTTTCTGGGAAATTAACCGATTGGGAAAATTTCCGAAACATTTTCGAATCTCTTGTAGTAAGTAACGACGCTCTTTCAAATTCACAAAAATTTCATTACTTAAAAACGAGCGTAACGGGAGACGCTTCCTTGCTGATCAATAATTTAAAAATTTCTGATGCGAATTACGAATCTGCCTGGCAATTGTTAACCAATGAATACGACGATAAGCAAGCGTTAATCTATGCTCATTTACACACGTTTATTAGCCTTCCGGTTATAAAAAGCAAGATTGTAAGCGATTTGCGAAAATTGCGCGACACAGTGTCTGCATCGTTAGCCGCGTTAAAAAATCTCGATCGTCCGGTAGAACAATGGGACGACATTCTTGTTTATACAATAACGCAAAAGTTTAGCGCGAGAACACGTACCGAATGGAATTTAAGGCGAATCAAACAAAATGAGCCTTCTTCTTATCAGGAGCTTAATGAGTTTTTAACTCTCCGTATACGCGGATTGTCGGACTTTGCCGATTCAAGCAAGGACTCCGGTTTTTCGAAAAATGATAAACCGCGTTTAACAGTAAACAACGTGACTGCCTTTAAATGTATTTGTTGCTCCGGTGAGCATCACGTTTCGAAATGCGAAGACTACGCGAAGAAATCAGCTTCACAGCGCTTTGCTCTCGCGCGCCAGCATAAACTCTGCTTTAACTGCTTAAAGTCCGGACATTTCCCGTCGAAATGCCCGAGCAAATATCGGTGCAGACAATGTCGTCGCTCGCATCACACATTGCTGCATTCAGCGGCAAATCAAAATGCCTCCGATAACTTAGCCAGTTCCGAGGCTACTATCTCCGAATCTGCGTCACAAGCCGCATCTAATGCGACTACTAATCAAACGGTCAATACGATTGCGGCCGTCCAGATAGTACCCCCCTCGCTTCAGGAACATCCAAATGTCCTTTTGGCGACCGCATGGGTCGACCTCCACACCGGGGAGGGTCGCTGCTTAAAGGTTCGCGCGTTGTTGGATCAAGGATCCACTTTTAGCTTTATATCAGAATCGCTCTCACAGGCGTTGCGCACTAAATGGCAACGAGCCGATTTACAAATTAAATGCTTCGGCGAAAAATACACGGGTACTGCGAAATTGCGCGTAAAACTACAGTTAACCCCGTGTGCTCAAGCCGATCCGAGCTTTCCTCTGACGGCTTACATTTTTCAACGCATTACTTCATACGCTGCCTCGCGGATTCAGCCCTTCGATGCGTGGCCTCATTTACAGGGTCTATCTTTTGCTGACCCTGATCCTTCCAGTCAACATCAAATTCATTTGTTGATCGGTGCTGACCTTTACGGCTCGCTTCTGAAGCGCGATGTCCGTCAAGGTCCTATTGGAACTCCGACAGCGCAATTGACCGCTCTCGGTTGGATCCTTTCCGGCCCCACAAATAGTAGGCCGACTACTACTGCTCAAGCATCTGTATTAAACTGCGTGTTGGAACAAAGCACGCACTCTCTTCTCCAGAAGTTCTGGGAAGATGAGAAGATCTCGCGGCCTGTCCCCCTCACGGAGGAGGAGAGGTGCGAGGCTCATTTCATCGCCAACCACTATCGTACCCCTCAGGGACGCTATGCGGTTCGATTGCCCTTCAGGCATGATTTCCCGATAAAAATCGGTGATTCTTTGCACATTGCAACCTCGCTTTATAATAAAATGGAAGGAAAGCTACGGCTTCGTCCTGAACTTCACGCGCAGTACAACGAGTTCTTACGAGAGTACAATTCGCTCGGTCACATGAGGAAGGTGGAATTATCTGACCGCTCCGAGTTCGAGCCGGTATATATTCCTCATCATCCCGTTTTGCGCGACTCGAGTTGCACTACGAAATTGCGCGCTGTCTTCAACGCTTCGTGCAAAACGAGCAATAAGACTTCGCTTAACGATCACTTACTGATCGGTCAGAGACTGCAGCAAGACCTCTCCGCTATATTATTGCGCTGGCGTCAATGGCAATTTGTTTACACGGCGGACATTGCTCAAATGTTCCGCCAAATTCTCGTGCATCCGTCTGACGCGGATTTTCAAAGAATCTTATGGCGATCGTCGGCCGATGGGCCGATTGAACACTATCGCCTTCTCACTGTAACGTACGGGCTCGCCCCCGCTCCATACCTCGCAATGAGGGTACTGAAACAGCTTTCTCTAGATGAAGGCGACAACTATCCCGCGGCTGTTCCAATTCTCAGCGAGTCCCTCTACATGGACGATGCACTCTTTGGCGCGGACGATACGACTTCATTGATAGAAGCTCGTGTCCAACTAGTTGAGATCCTGCGAAAGGGAGGTTTTCAACTACGAAAGTGGGCTTCTAATGCCTCCTCTCTTTTTCAAGGACTTTCGGCTCATCAGCCGGAAGTCACCGATCATTTACTCGTAAAGGACGATAATCTCAAGGTTCTCGGGCTTTCATGGCTTGCTAAAGAGGACGCGTTCAAATTCGTGATAACTCTGTTGAGATCGGTTACGCACACGAAACGTTCCGTTCTCTCGTTCACGGCAAAATTATACGACCCACTAGGATGGGCTGCTCCGGTTGTCGTAACCGCGAAAATCTTGCTACAAGAATTATGGCTTCTCAAATGTGATTGGGACTCCCCTCTTCCAGAGGAGTTGCGCGATCGTTGGGAGAGCTACACCAACGATTTAGAATCATTGAACCGCGTCCGAATACCGCGTTGGACCGGTCGACATTCCAATAACCTCGCGTTCGAAATCCACGGGTTTGCCGACGCTTCAAACCGCGCTTACGCGGCGGTCGTTTATATTCGAGTGCTTCCTTCGCCAACGAAGTTTCAAATCACTCTGCTCGCTGCTAAAACAAAGGTCGCGCCGATCAAAACCGTAAGCATCCCGCGCTTGGAACTGAACGCTATCGTCCTCCTCAGCCGGCTAATCAAGTGGACCTTGACATCATTGAAATTACCTCCGATTCCAATATACGGATGGACGGATTCGACCATCGCTCTCGCGTGGCTCCGTCAACATCCATCAAAATGGAGCATCTACGTGGCTAACCGCGTATCCGAGGTGCATACCGGTCTGGATTCCGTTTGTTGGAATCACGTTCCGTTTCGCGATAATCCGGCGGACTGTGCCTCGCGCGGCTTGACCGCCTCCGAGCTCGTGACTCACCCGCTATGGTGGAACGGTCCACGATGGCTTCAGAAACCATCAACTGCGTGGCCGATTCTGAATGTCTCAGCTCCGCTCGACTCTGTCACCGATCAGCAGGTGTCGGTGGAAAGAAGACGGCCTGTGACGCTCCATGTTCAAGAGGCCGAGGGTTGGGAACTCCCATATAGGTTTTCCACTTGGACCAAGCTTGTCCGCGTGACTGCCTATATGAATCGCTTTATTCATCGTGTAAAAGAAAAGAGCGCGTCTCGCTCCCAACAATCCCCCTTTCTGAACGCCGACGAGTTTAGGAGGGCGGAACTCTTCTGGTTGCGCTATCTGCAACAGAGATTCTTCGAACGGGAAACGCGCTCACTAAAGAATAACGGCACCATACCGCATTCGAGCTTGTTGAGCAGATTGAGTCCTTTTCTAGGAGAGGACTCTTTACTCCGTCTTGGCGGGCGGTTGACGAATTCCGCGCTCAGCTATGACGAGCAACATCCTATAATAATTCCGAAACATCACTTATCCGATCTCTTAATTGATCGCGCTCATAAATCCACGCTCCACGGGGGAACACAGCTAGTACTCCGTGTGCTGCGTCAGCGATACTGGATCATTGGAGGCCGCAGCTCAGTAAAGGCGCACATTCGAAAATGTGTAGTCTGCACTCGTCAAGCGGCTAAATTGTCTTCTCAGTTCATGGGCGACAGTTCCAGCCGCTCGTGTCACCCCTTCGGCGCCTTTTACTCATTGTGGGGTTGATTACGCCGGCCCACTCCACGTAATTTCATTCGTCGGCAGAGGGCAAAAGGCCAGAAAGGTATATATCGCTCTGTTTGTTTGTCTTGCTACAAGGGCGATTCACCTCGAATTAGTGGAAGATTACTCCACGCCCGGCTTTCTTGCAGCCTATCAGAGGTTCGCTAGCCGAAGAGGTCTGCCGCGTCACATGTATAGCGACAACGGCACAAATTTTCATGGAGCCAACCACGAACTCCATCGACACTTTCAATCCTTATCGAAGGATGCTGAATTGCGAAACGCGCTCGCAGGCGACGGAGTGCACTGGCATTTCATTCCCTCCGCCGCTCCACATTTCGGCGGCCTTTGGGAGGCCGGAGTCAAGAGCCTTAAAACGCATCTGAGGCGCGCTGTTGGTTCCCACACACTTTCGAGGGCTGAACTCGCGACGCTTCTATGTAAAATAGAAGCGTGCCTTAACTCGCGACCAATCGCTCCGCTTAGTGACGACCCGGGTGACTTGTCGGCGCTCACCCCGGGTCACTTTCTGATTGGACGGCCCCTCGTAGCCGTTCCGGAGGAATCGGTACTCGCGATCGACCCGCGTAGGCTCTCGCGATGGCAACTAGTCCGTGCCATGCAGGAAACCGTGTGGCGTGCCTGGTCACAGGATTATTTACATTCGCTTCAACAGCGAAACAAGTGGTGCAAGCAGTCTCCTAACTTCGCAATAGGCGAATTAGTATTAGTTAAAAGTCCCGTGCTCCCTCCGAGCAAATGGGAGCTTGCCCGAGTACAGCAGATCCATCCTGGATCTGATGGACTCGTTCGAGTTGTGACCATACGCACCGCACGGTCCACATTGAAACGACCTATTGCGCAATTATGCCGACTGCCAATACGTGATAACTCTAACGCGTCCGCAACGGATAAAGCCGCTAACTTGTAAGAGTTATGTAATCTTCGAGACGACTTTCTCAGCGCGAGTCGTCTTCACCTGTATGTTTTGTAATCATCTTCCTCGACGATTCGTTCCCGCTTCGTTTAACTTTATTTCGCATTCGTTCGCATACGAGGCGGGCGGTATGTTGAAGATTTGTTCTTCGGATCGAATCCTCGAGGACGATCGAATTTTCTAGAATGTTTTTTGTTAAATTCCTTAGTGTTTACGCCAAGGAAACACGTGAAACCAACGTGTACACTCGCCGCTAATTGGCGTGTGTACATCGCCTGATTTTCCGATGGTCCAATCGAGGACCCCGATCGGCTGCCGCCCTACGCGAGCTCCGAAATTCGCGCAGCCCTCGAGTCAGTCCTCGAGAGAGCGAGCGCCGAGAAACATAAGTCTAGGTACGCGACGAACTTGTAGAAAGTGAATAAACTAAATTAAACCGTTTCAAAACGCGTACAATTATTTGATCACGTTAACCCGGCATCCTACAACGTTAAATCTTATACAATAATAAATATTTAAATATATGCAAAACGCGGTGTAAAATAAAATATCTGGGAGAAAGAAATAGATAACATAGTAGTTATCCACAAAAAAATTTAAACATTTATTTTGGTATAAATTTCGTGAAAGTCGGACAACAAATGTGGAAGTAATTCACGGTAATACAAAAAAAAAGAATTAATTTTTTGTGTTAAAACGGATTTAATATAGGCTATATGAGGACCGCGCTTCGCGCGGTCCGAAAAGCTAAATAGTATATGTATAAGCATCGTCTGTCTGTCTGTCTATCTGACCGCGAACTACTTCCACATTTGTGGACCAATTTTTGTGAAACAGGTACCAAAATGTTGCAAATTTTTTGGGGATGGATGTTATGTGGTTTTTTTTTTAATTTTACACCTCCACTCACGCAATTGCATATTTATGGATCAATTTTTTCGAAATTGGTACCAAAATGTTGCAAATTTTTTGGGGAGTGTGACGATGTATTTTTTTTTAAGTTTCCATCCACCCACGCACCCATCCACGTATTCACAAATATATTGACCAATGTTTTCGAAATTGATAGTAAAATTTTCAAGAATTTTCAAGGATGGTGACGATACGGTTTTTAAATTTTTTTCGGGGAGTGTGACGATGTGGTTTGTAACGGTGCTCCTTTTCCGACGCCGTGGATCGGCTCGTCAGTTCCAGGATCCAGGAGAAGGGAAGACTCAGACTCGTTTATTCCTTGACAAAATGATTTATTCAATGAAAATAAAAGGTAGATTGTCCACCAGGGACTTACAAGTCATCCAGAGGTGGTACTGACTGAGACTATATAATGCAATAGTATCGTATACATATATTTTGTCCCGGCGGGACGTACAAACTATTATACAATGTAATGGGGATCGAATCCCCTACAACGGAGGCGTATAGCCTGGGACGGTGTCCAGAAGAGACTTACAAACTACCCGGTATATACAGTATAACAAAGAACGGATATAATACGGTGGAGGCGTATAGCCCAAGACGGTGTCTGGAAAGGATTTACAAGCCGGTATACGGAGGCTGGATATCACACAGCAGAGGCGTATAGTCTTATGACGGTGTCCGGGAGGGACGTTCAAGCGATCCGGTATATGGAGACTAGATATAATACAGCAGAGGCATATAGCTTAATGACGGTGTAGCGACTTATAAATAAATTCACCAGATCTTTGAAAAAGTAATGTTTATTCATTGAAAGTATAAAGCGAAAGAACAAAAAGAATTAATATGTAACAAATAAATGAATGAATGTGTTGTTATGGAAATATTGATTTTTCTTAAAAACATTATGTATATTAATGAATTGAAGTTATTACAAATGTATAAAGATGTAAAAAGTGTAAAAGTGCAGTGAAAAGTGTAAGGTGTAATAAAAGTGTAGAGTGTAAATGAAAGGTGTGGATGATGAATGCTACAGTACTCCCCCCCAAGTGACGATATTCGTTGCGAAATGGACTTTTTTCTTCTTTGGTGGGTAGGTGCGTAAAGCTTTTCCAACAGTAGAAGAAGAAGAAGGATTTGAAGTAGCAGAAACAGGAGCTGAAGTAGCAGGAACAGGAGCTGAAGTAGCAGAAACAGGAGTTGAAATAGCAGGAACAGGAGTTGAAATAGCAGGAACAGGAGCTGAAGATCTGGTAGAAAGTTCAGTAGAATCTGAAGTTCTAGGAATGAAGGCTGGCTTGAGACGTTCTGTCGAAATATTGACAACTCTTCCTGAAACATTAACTGCAAATAAATGATCAGAGATACGTTTCTCAATAGGAAAAGGGCCAGAATAAGGAGGTTGTAGTGACTTCCTAACAGTATCTTCTCGAATCCAAACATGAGTACAATCAAAAAGATTCTTGTGAACAAAAGGTGATCTTTTGCAATGATGACTTGTAGGAGATGATCTGATATTCCTCATATGAATCCTGTGTTTTTCAAGAAAGATTTCAGGATCTGCAGGAAAATCTTCTTCAATGAAAAATTCTCCAGGAATACGAAGAGTGGATCCATAAAGAAGTTCTGCAGGTGAAGCTTTTAAATCTTCTTTGAAACACGAACGTAATCCCAAAAGAACTGAAGGTAAAGATTCTACCCAGTTGGTTGTTTCGTGGCACATAATCGCTGCTTTCAAAGTCCTATGCCATCTTTCCAGAATTCCATTTGAAGCAGGATGATAAGCAGAAGTTCTAATCCTTTGGCATCCAATTAGGTTTGTTAAAGCTTTGAATAAAGCTGCTTCAAACTGAGGACCTTGATCTGTTATAATGCCGATAGGAGAACCAAAACGTGCTACCCAATGTGAATAAAATGTTGTAGAAATAGTTTCAGCAGAAATCTCAGAAATAGGAACAGCTTCAGGCCATCTGGAAAAACGATCAATCATAGTAAGACAATAACGGTAATTTTGACAAATAGGAAGTGGTCCAACAATGTCTAAATGCACATGCTGAAAGCGTTGATCAGGAATTGCAATCTTAATTGGAGAATTCTTGGTGTGTCTTGAAATCTTCGCACGTTGACATGGAAGACAAGTTCGAGTCCATTCCTTCACATCTTTCTTCAAAGAAGGCCAAATGAATTTCAGTAGTAATTGTTTAGATGTCAATCTGCCGCTGGGGTGAGCGAGTCCATGAACAACATCAAAAATTTTCTTGCGTAAGAGTTTAGGAACATATGGACGAATTAATTCCGAAGAGCAATCACAATAAATAGGTATGGTTGATCCTGAAAGAATAAGTTTCTTCAACAGAAGTGAAGAATTTGAAGAAAGTAAAACTTGAAGTTCTTCATCTTCTTTCTAATAATTAGCAAGTTCTTCTAAAGAAACTATAATAGGCATTGAAATAGATTCAATTCTTGACAGAGCATCAGCAACTGAATTCATTTTTCCAGAAATATAGGTAATATTTGTAGAGAATTGAGCAATAAAGTCCAATTGTCTGATCTGTCTTGGTGACGCTTTATCCAATTTCTGACGGAAAACAAAAATCAAAGGTTTATGATCAGTTCTGATAATCAATTGTCTTCCTTCAACAAAATGCCTGAAATGTTTAATAGCCAAATAAATGCTAAGAAGTTCTCTATCATAAGTGCTATAATTTCTTTGAGCTTTGTCTAGTTTCTTTGAGAAAAATGCTATTGGTTTGATATCGTCGTCAATAGACTGTTCAAGTGATGCACCAACAGCAAAGTCAGAAGCATCACAAGTTAAAATAAGAGGAGCATGAGGAGCAGGATGAGAAAGGGTAGTAACTTGTAAAAGTTCTTCTTTACATGACTCGAAAGCTAATTCCGCTTCTTTAGTCCAAGAAATAATTCTTCTATCCCTCTTGCGACTGTCCTTTAAATATTCTGTTAACAGAGCTTGATGATTTGCAGCATCCTTGAGACAGCGACGATAATAATTGATAATTCCTAAGAATCTGCGTAATTCATGAAGTGTCTTAGGTTTAGGATAATCAATAATTGATTTCACTTTTTCGGATGTAGGTTTAACTCCTTGGTTAGAAACTAAGTAACCAAGAAAAGAAATCTCGCTTTGACCGAAAAGACATTTAGCGACATTGATTGTCATTCCAGCTTGTTGAAGACGATCAAAAATAATGCGTAAGTGAGCAATATGTTCTTTCTCATCTTTAGAAGCAATAAGAATGTCATCAAGATAACAAAAGGCAAAACTCAAATCATTAAGTAAAGAGTTCATGAGCCGTTGAAAAGTTTGGGCTGCGTTTCGTAAACCGAAAGGCATTACGACAAATTCAAAAAGCCCAAATGGAGTAGTGACAGCTGTTTTGTGAATATCTTCTTTAGCGACGGGTACTTGATAGTACGCTTTAACTAAGTCGATTTTAGAAAAGATATTCTTACCAAAAAGTGAAGAAGAAAAATCTTGAATATGAGGTAAGGGATAACGATCCGGGATAGTCACTGAATTGAGTGCACGATAATCACCACACAGTCTCCAAGAATTTTGTTCCTTTTTAGGTACCATATGTAGAGGGGCTGCCCAGGAGCTGCTTGAAGGCCTGCAAATTCCTTGCTCCATCATAGACTTGAATTCTTTCTTGGCACATTTAAGTTTCTCAGGAGTAAGTCTTCTGGGAGTCGAAAATTTAGGAGAACCTTCCGTAACGATATGATGTTCAACACCATGTGTTTTTACCGAGGAAATTGGAGAAAAACGGGTGAGTCCTGGAAATTCGGTTAAAAATTTGTGGTACACAGAATCAGGAGATGTGGTAAAAATTGACAAATGTGCAACTTCTTGAATTTTTCCAGTATTCATAAGACCGGTAACATTATCAATCAATTTCTTGTTTTTAATGTCAATTAGGAGATTAAAATGACAAAGGAAATCGGCGTCTAAAATAGGACGTTGAATATCCGCGACACAAAATTTCCATTTGAATTCTCTCCTTAAACCGAGGTTCAAAATTAAAGTTTTAGAACCGTAAGTATTAATTTGAGTACCATTTGCGGCAAAAAGTTTTAAATTAGTATGCCACGGCTTCAATAAAACCTTTTTAGGTAACAACGATATATCAGCGCCCGTATCGACAAGAAAATTCAAATTTGAATGTCTGTCGAAAATAATGAGGCGATTGTTAGAAACACCGTCGTAAGCAGCCTCAGTCTTAAGCGGCGTTTTTAGTTTTCCTGTGAAGCCAAGAATGTTTTGGACATAGAACAAGGTAAAGTACATCGTTTAGCCTTATCACCAAACTTCTTATGGTAAAAACAAATTGATGTATCTTTAATATTTTTATTTGATTTGTCTTTGTTACGCGATAACGATCTAAATCTTCTATTCTCTCTAGACCGGCTTTTGGAACGATCTCGACGACGAGAAACTTCAAGAGCTTCGATTCTTCGTAGCAAATCCGCGAAATCCGAAGATTTATTACTTGTATTATTGGAAATTTCCGCGACTTGCAAACCGCCGTCCCGATCAGCAATTTTATCGGCTAATTCCGCAAGTTTAACAAGAGGAACATCCTCTACTACGGCTAAAGTCGTTTGAATTCTATGTGGTAAGCGTTAAAGCCAAATCATTTGCAAAACACTATCCGCTAAAGATCCTCCAGATAAATGACGAATTTTTCGAAGTAATTCCGAAGGCTTTTTATCATTAAGTTCAATTCCAGCTAATATTTGTCTCAAACGTTTTTCCTCTGAATCCGTAAAGCGATTTATTAATATTTTCTTTAAATAATTATATTTATCTGTTTCAGGTGGATTTTCAATGACTTCAGATATGTTTATTAAGGCTTGTTCATCAAGATGACGAATGACAGAACTATATTTAATATTATCTGATCGAATTCGATAAACCGTAAACTCACTTTCAATAGAAGCAAACCAGAGTTTAGGTTGTTTATGCCAGAAAGTCGATAGTTTTAATAAACGAAACTCATTTGAGTGAATTTGTAACATAGTATCACTCACCTGATGTCCAGTTTGAGAAGGTAAAATATTAATATTATTCGATCCAACCTGATTTGATCCGCTCGCCAAATCCATATCAACCTGTGTATCCGAACAGGGTCTAACTGGTGATCTATCGATTGGCATTTTCCTCTTGTTCCAGGAATCCGATAAAATGATTTGAGAATTTCCGTGAAGGACTAATCTGCCTCTGATGTTTCAAAGATCCGGAGAATGAATCTCTTAAAATCAGGATATCCAGCAATTCTTCCAAGCGATGATAATATTTCGCAGAAGTCTACGACGATCACTTGGCACTTATTCCGCATCAGCCTTTAAAATGCGTCGGCTTTAATATCACGTCGGCTTTAATATCACGTCGGGGTCACCAAAAATGTAGCGACTTATAAATAAATTCACCAGATCTTTGAAAAAGTAATGTTTATTCATTGAAAGTATAAAGCGAAAGAACAAAAAGAATTAATATGTAACAAATAAATGAATGAATGTGTTGTTATGGAAATATTGATTTTTCTTAAAAACATTATGTATATTAATGAATTGAAGTTATTACAAATGTATAAAGATGTAAAAAGTGTAAAAGTGCAGTGAAAAGTGTAAGGTGTAATAAAAGTGTAGAGTGTAAATGAAAGGTGTGGATGAAGAATGCTACAACGGTGTCCGGAAGGGACGTACAAGCGACCAGGTATACGAAAACTAGATATAATACAGCAGAGGCATATAGCCTTGACAGTGTCCGGAAGGACTTACAAATGACTCGATATACGGAGACTGGATATAATATAACGGAGGCGTATAACCTTGACGGTGTCCGGAAAGGACTTACAAGCTACCCGATATGTACAACGTAATGGAGACAGGGTACTCCGGAAACCGGAAAGCCCGGCCCAACGACAAGAAGCCCGTCGCCCAGCTTGTAGCAGGAAGAAACCGGAAAGCCCGGTCTAACAGCGGGAAACCCGTTGCCCGATGCAAAAGGAAGGAACCAGAAACTGAGAAGTCCGGCCTAACAGCGAGAAACCCACTGCCTGGTATAGGAGTTTGGAACGGGCTCATCCGCGGAGCCGACTTATATATCCGGTCGCAGAGCCCTCACCATACGCTGAGCACACGGCGGGGGTAGCGTCAGTAATCGCGGTGGCGCAGGAGTGGGGCGCCCCCGGAGTGAGGCATTTAGAGGATGCCTTAGGCGCCAGAGCCTCACGTGGCGAGCGGATGATCGACCCGCAAGACGATAGTAACGACTAGATCGTTATAGGTTTTTTTAAGTTTCTATCCACCCACGCACGCATTCACAAATTTATTGATTGATATTTTAAAAATTGATAGTAAAATTTTCTAAATTTTTTAAGGATGGTGATGATATGGTTTTTTAATTTTTACACCTTTACTTACGCATCTATCCATGCATCACCTATGCACCCACCCACGCAAACACATATTTATGGACCGATTTTTTCGAAATTGGTACCAAAATTTTGCAAATTTTTCAGATAGTGTGACGACGTGGTTTTTTCTTAAATTTTCACCCACCCACACACCCACTCACGCATTTACAAATTTATTGATCGCATAAAAATATTTTTCAAAGATGGTGACAATATAGTTTTTTAATTTTTACACCCCTACTCATGCATCTATGCACGTATTACCCACGCACCCACCCACGCAATCGCATATTTATGGACCAATTTTTTCGAAGTTAGTACCAAATTTTGCAAATTTTTTCTAAAGTGTGGCGATGGTTTTTTTTACGTTTCCACCCACGTATTCACAAATTTATTGATTGATATTTTCAAAATTGGTAGTAAAATTTTCAAAATTTTTAAACCCACGCACCTACCCACGCAATTGCATATTTATTTATATAAAAACATTTTGATACCTGTTTCACGAAAATTGGTTCACAAATGTATAAATAATTCGCGGTCAGACAGACAGACGGACATATAGACAGACTTAAAAAGTCTAAAGAGTACTTAAAAACCACATCGTCGCACACCCCGAAAAATTTGCAACATTAAAGGAAATCCGAAATCTTTTACGACAAATGTATACAAAGTTTTGTAAAATGAAAAATTGTGTGAACATTAATAATAGCGGGGTCAATGTTGGGAAAAGACTTTGAGGCCCGCGCAAAATGCGAGGTGAGAAGCTAGTATATATACATATATATATATGTATGTATGTAAGTATATATATATACAGGGTGTTCGGTAACAGGTGGGCCAAAATGTAAGGAGTGATTCTACATGATAAAATAAGACGAAAATCAAGAATGACAAAATTGCGTTCGAGACTTCGTTTATTAATTATAAATATTTTACACTTTGCAAAATATACATCAACTGTTACGATGTAAGTTTTTGTATACTTATGCGTCACAGTGTATTTTGACGGCGACTCTACCGATGTACCTTACGCACGCCAAATATCGGAAAATTGCCGTGCGTCAGGCGCCCTTAATGCGAAGTTTAAAACATTTATAATTAATAAACAAAGTCTCGGACGCAATTTTGTCATTCTTGATTTTCGTCTTATTTTATCATGTAGAACCACTCCTTATTTTGACCCACCTGTTGCCAAACACCCTGTATATATTTATATATATCGGACGTTTCATGTCAAAATGCACACCGGGCTGCCCATTTTTCACTTAAGAGTAAAGGGTCGTATTAGGGCTTAAATTTTAGCTTTTTTCACGTAGAATCGAATGCCGTCTGGTGAATTTGGATAAATTTAAAATGGCGACCATGATGACGCTATCCGTCTTTTTTTGCTTAATTTTGGCGATTTTGGCGAAAATAGTGTCACCATAGTTGCCATTTTGAATTTATCCAAATTCACCAGACGGCATTCGATTCTACGAGAAAAAAGCTAAAATTTAAGCTCTAATACGACCCTCTACTCTTAAGTGAAAAATGGATAGGCTGGTGTGCCTTTTGACGCGAAACGTCCGATATATACATGGTGCGTTCACAAAGTTTCAAGACTGATTCAAGAGGCCTATAAAGAAGAAGCCATGTGCAATGGTTTTCATGTGGCACAAGAGGTTCAAAGATGGCCGCGAGGACGTTGACAACGATGATCGCGCTGGGAGACCTTCAACAAGCCGAACTCATGAAAATTTAGTGAAAATGCGTGAAAGACGACGATCAGTATTTAAAAGTTCACGCACTTTCACCAAATTTTCATGAGTTCGGCTTGTTGAAGGTCTCCCAGCGCGGTCATCGTCGTCAACGTCCTCGCGGCCATCTTTGAACCTCTTGTGCCACATGAAAACCATTGCACATGGCTTCTTCTTTATAGGCCTCTTGAATCATACCAAAAGCTCTGTAGCGGTTTTGTTCAGTTTCGCACAGAACTTTATCGAATAACGCTGCTCCAAATGACGCTGCATTTTCGACTCTCCTAGTTTTCGACAGGGGTCACTGACACGCACTCACGCCACTAGCGATCTGCTCACTCCAGCGTCTCGGAGGCAATTGCCGCTGAACGGTCGGTTAGCTGACACCCCCAACTACTTTACCCTGTCGGTGGAACCGGTCTGCGCGCCTTCTCCTACTCAGGAAAAAATCAGTCTTGAAACTTTGTGAACGCACTATGTATATGTATGTATATATATGTATGTATATATGTATGTATATTTGTAAATATATTTTGGAATTATATTTGAAAAGGAGATATTTTAGTCCTTAAATTCAATACCTTTATGATTAATTAACAGTACATATTTCTTATTTTTTGTCAGAAAATATGAAAGTGGATAAGGAAATATCAAATCTTTGACATTTTTCACGAAGTTTTGTACATTAGGAATTTCTATGACTTGATACGAATTTTTGGTAAAGTCAAAATATTGAGTTTGCAATTTTGAAATAACTAGTAGAATTTTTTTATTAAAAACAAATATTTCATTTACTTCTTCAAACACTGGTAAATTATCGTCACAATATTCAAGCAAAGTTATACTTTTGCAATGATATGTGGTGCCATGCACTATTACTTTTGGTGATCGCATCATTTGGCAAGTCATTCAGATTCATTAATCATTCCATAAAATATGTTTGTGCAAAAGGCAATTACATAGAAGTACAGATACTCCAAATGCTACATAATCTCCTTTATAAAGAAATTTTTTAAATTGTGTAGGGGTCTGATGGGCGTGAGAGAGAGAAATAGAATGTTTCTCTCACCGTTTCGATTAGGATATCGTGTTTCAATGGATAGGCCAAAGGTTTAATTTATCCCAACGCAAAATGATAGTATGTATATGTATGTATAATGTGCAATTGTGAATATTACACGTCTTCACGTCGACAATTCTTCAGAGCCGTATCTTGCCGTTTTCGCCGTCGTTCGATGTTTCGAAGAAGAGAGATATGATCTGTTCTGTTCGGTTCTCTATTGTCTGTCCCGATTCCCAAAAAGTCGGCATATTTATACCCGGTGTTAAAACCTTCCCTACCCGAAACATCGGACCAATCAGAATTACCTTCGTTCATCGCGCAGAACTGTGTTTTCGGTTTTCTCGACAAACAAAGGATCGCTCAGAACGCTTTCAATAATAAATATTACAAATAAATAAGTACCCGGCACGAGGTCGACAAACAAAACACGTAAATCAGCTAATCTCATCGTCGGTTAACGTCTTTATAAAAAAATGCCTACAGCTCGGCCATCCTGACTTTTTGACCGTCCCGGTCAACGTTATTACCAAAATTACAATACGCAATAAATAAAATTCTTTTACCAAATAATATATAATAATGCTCGAATATACGGGTGCATTTGATCCGTCGCAAATTATATCACATCTCGTTTTTTCTTTTGCGCTTCGTCAATATTTGTCTGAGGTTTATCTCGCGTCGAGGTCGCGCTACGGATAATCGCTCACCTTAATTGGATCGCGTAATAGATCGCTCGCATCACCTCGCTGCTCAATTTTTCACCATCGGAATTATCATTCTATCATATTTTCCACCTGTCCGTTTGCCCTCGGCGTGCCCACAGCAATTGATACGTGCTCTATAGCACCGGATCCCAAATATCTCTCAAATATGTCAGATTTGACACAAGTTCCTCTGTTCGAAATTGAACGTCTCGATTTACCATACGCGCAGAAATATTTAAAGAGATACTCTATCGATTCCTCCGATGCTGTTGACTTACGCGGGTAGAGCCGGATAAATTTAGCGAACACGTCGATGACGACAAACAGGTGACGCCCAAACTTGAAAACAGAGTTTTTTCGAATAAAATCGTACAATGATTTTGCCACCAATAAAAATCTCGGCATAGATCGATGAAAATGACTCGCGAGTCCGACGAACCTATGTACGTCCCTGATGTTACATGGCACCGGATCATTCAACGCAGACTCTATACTCTCATCGCTCGGTCGTTCGTGTTTTAATTCGATAACCCTCTCGAGATCCGGCACGCACTTCTCCGCTCGAAGACTACTCAAACCATGAGATTCGTAGACCTCGCAGATCTTTTTGGTGGTATCTTCATCAACCGCCGGATTAATTTTCACTTTTTCGCTCGAACATACCACATTGTCGTCGCATTCAATATGCATCATTTGACTAACGCGCGCTTCTTCCGCGTTTGTAATTTCAAAATCTCGCTCTAATGTTACACGCAGCGACGGACAATTCAGGAAATCCCGACCGAGTAATACGCTATACGCCATCGTACTATGGGGCACCGTGTAAAATTTCATTTCCAAACGCACGCCTCTCACCTCTAAGTCAGCGTGAGCGATGCCGTCGATATTTAACCGCGAGCCGTTGATTCCGCAAAATTGATCGATGCTCTCGTTCTCGAGCAGACGTGAATCGCCCTGAATTATCTCGCTTTTAACTAAACTGATCGGAGAACCCGAATCTATGATTGCGTCCATCACGTAATTGTCAAAACCTTTATTCTCGTTTTCAGTTATAATTTTTACAGTGATTGTATATGGCTTTAATAATGCAACCGGTTGCACGACGTTCATCGACGTAGTTTGCGCAACGCTGTTCGGCGTTTCCGACGCCGCGGACCGATTTCGCTTTGGACATTCTCTGGCGAAATGATTCGGAGATTCGCACACATAACACACCCGCTTCGCTTGCGGTCGCACACACTGAGCCGCGGTATGTCCCGTTTCGCGACACTTATAGCACCCCGTCGAGTCTCCCCGCGTCGCCGTCTCTGCTCTTCCTCCGCTGGTCGTCCTCGCTCCGTCTCTCCCTGGCCGGACGTCTGGTCTCTTTGGATTCCCTCGAACCACCTTCTCGAACGCCTTCAATAGCTCTCTTCCAGATTGGAAGTTCATCAGGCGCGCCTGACTCTGCAGCCGAGGATCCGTCACTCCTTCGATGATGTAATCGAGGAGTTCGTCTTCCGCGATTGGTACGCGATTTGCGAGAATCACCTTTTCGTGGTAATAATCGCAAAACTGCTCGTCTCCTTTCCACACACGAGCCTCGAATTCTCTCCTCAGTGTCAGCTTTCCTGGCCGCAGGTCGAACATCGACTCCATCTCTCGCAGAAGGTCCTCCAGGTCCAGCGTCACATACTCGGCCTTTGAGTAAAACCAGGTCAACGCACGGCCTTTCAACCGAGAGCTAATCAACACTCTCGTCGAATTCTCGTCCAGCTGATACGTGCGTCTCAGCAGCTCCAACTGCTGCTTCCACCTCCAGAAGGTGCTATCCGTTGCGTCAAATTCAGGCAGCAACTCCTTAATTCCCCTCACACCGCCGAACGCAGAAATGACACTGCCGTTCGTTGTCGTCGGTGTGGAGGTTGCACTTCTCATTACTTCTATTTCTCGTTGAAGTAACTGCCGCTCTCTCTCCAAAATCTCTCGTTCTCGACGCAATAGCAAAAGTTCTGCCTGCATCGCGTCGTCACACTCTCTCGGTTCCGGCGTCGTCATGCTCACTCGATCCGCTAGTCTCGGGGTGTCGTCCACGGTCTCCATCTCCATAGCGTCACCTTGTTCACTGGGCGAACGCGCAGTTTCCGAATCCAGGATGTCATCCGAACAAATCGCCTGCCTCCGTTGATCGCTCAATTTTGTCCACACACCTGAGTCGTTGGTGTTCAGCCGCTGGATGAGCTCGGCCTTTGATCCTCCTAACGTCAGTCCCCTCTCGCGAAGAGCCTCCTTCATCTCGGCAATGGTAAAGTCACTTGGCTGCATCGTTGCTGTCACTCCGATTCGCTCGACTATTCGGCACACCGCGACGTCCACGATACTCACGCAACCCGACGATCACCACGCGTCAATCGTCTCTACCTGCGCGTCTCACACTCGACACGTATCGTGAACAAATCCCGAAATCGCCTGTCTCCAGTCGAATTCGCGAAACTGGGTGCAACGCCTCGATCCCACTTCTGATTTACTGTAGGGGTCTGATGAGCGTGAGAGAGAGAAATAGAATGTTTCTCTCACCGTTTCGATTAGGATATCGTGTTTCAATGGATAGGCCAAAGGTTTAATTTATTCCAACGCAAAATGATAGTATGTATATGTATGTATAATGTGCAATTGTGAATATTACACGTCTTCACGTCGACAATTCTTCAGAGCCGTATCTTGCCGTTTTCGCCGTCGTTCGATGTTTCGAAGAAGAGAGATATGATCTGTTCTGTTCGGTTCTCTATTGTCTGTCCCGATTCCCAAAAAGTCGGCATATTTATACCCGGTGTTAAAACCTTTCCTACCCGAAACATCGGACCAATCAGAATTACCTTCGTTCATCGCGCAGAACTGTGTTTTCGGTTTTCTCGACAAACAAAGGATCGCTCAGAACGCTTTCAATAATAAATATTACAAATAAATAAGTACCCGGCACGAGGTCGACAAACAAAACACGTAAATCAGCTAATCTCATCGTCGGTTAACGTCTTTATAAAAAAATGCCTACAATTGGTACCAGGATATGAAGCTAATGTGATATACAGGCGCGATTGATGTCTATATGACATTGTAAGAGCCATATTTTTAAAATTATGTACAACTGGCACAAGCGACTTAAAATATGCATGACATGCTTTAAATCTGAAGCACCATTGTTGTCTTGGTGGTCCAAATAATTTAATGTATCTCGAAACATGAATTAAAAGTGAAATTTTGATACAATAAATCTGGATATAAATTAATGAATTGTGTAATATACACTTCAATCATTCGACTCAATAACTTAATTCTTCGTGTATCTCATAAGCAAAACAAACATTCATGATTTGCAATAGTAAAATATAACAATTTAGGTGCTCAGTCAAATGTGGATTTTCATATTGCATTCAATCTGCAATTAACAAAAGCAACATGTGTGCTAGAGTAAATATTTATGCTTTGCACTTTGTCGTAAAACGCTATCAACAAAATAATTACGAAGAATTAGAGCAGGTTTATCTTTCTTAAAATGACCGTAATCAAAATGAGTAATACTGTTGCGGATGAGAGAGAGAGAGAGAAAGAGAGAGAGTGTGTATGTGTGTGAGTGCATGTACGCATGCAGTGCGGAAAAGTGATATTTTTCAATATCAAATTCGGCGCGTCAATTTGCGCTAATCGCAAGGCACCAATCGCGCTGCGCGCGTTTCGCGCGCCAAACGCCTTCGGCTGTCGCCAGCCCGCTTACGCGGGCTGGCCAAACAAAACAGAAACGGCAAAACAGTTTTGTCCTCCGACACTCGAGAGGATTCCACATCATTACATTGCAAAATTACAAGTTCGGTAATTTTACATTGGAACCTTCTCGAAGGTCGGCAGGATAAAACTGTTTTCCCGCGCGTCCTATTCTCACTCGCTTTGTCGCAGCTCGCACGCACAGACCGAGAGTTTTTTTCGTTACGCTTTTTACAAAGTTCCGTGGTATCGCACTTCTCGCGAATACTTTATTCCTTGTCGATTGCACTTCTTGCAATCCGTGTATTTTTTATCACGCCACCTGTGCGCGACTCTCATTTCTTGTATATAGTAAAAAATACAGTGCCGTTCTCATTAACATTGTCTTCCTTTTTTTTTTGGTGTCGTTGTGCTGTGCTCCGTAGGTAATATCAATATTCACTTGCACACCGGTTCGCACTCCGCGTTGCCGCGAATTCGCACATTTTTTGGTCCTCCGAGCCGGATCTCTCCGCGTCTTCGTCGCGTCCGGCATCTTCTGTGCTTTGCAGTCTAAGTGTGTGCGCGACCGGGGTGTCCTGTGACCTGTAACAAACAAAATGGGCATGGATAAATTGATCGACGCTCAACATGAACTTCACGTGCGTATATTACGTAGTGTCGACAATTTACGAAAAATCGGGGCGGCCAAGCTGAACGTGGACACCATCCAAGCTGCGATCCGCCTCCTGGACGACAAGTGGACCAGATTTCAGGAGCTGCACGAGGAGCTCCGCGACAAATACTGGAAGGAGATAAAGGAAGATGAGTACACCTCCGACGACCTTCCAAGCAAGGTCGAAACGGCGTATTACACGCAACGCTCCGAACTCGCCGAGATGGAGGAAAGGCTTTCCAAGCCATCGGAAGCTGACACCTCCGAGAAGACTCGAGGAAGCGCGTCGTCCCGCAAGACCCTGCCACGCATCAATCTGCCTCAATTCTTCAGTGGCAAGTTCGAGGATTGGCCAAGCTTCCGGGACCTGTTCTGCTCCATCATCCTCGGGGATCCATCCTTGACTAAGATCGAGCAGCTGCACTATCTCAGGACGAGTGTCAAGGGCGACGCGGAGCAGCTCATTCGGAACTTGCCCTCCACGGAAGACAACCTGGAACAGGCATGGGACATGCTGACGACATATTTCGAGAACAAGCGCTTCCTCGTGCGTTCCTACCTGACGGCCTTCACATCGCTGCCGAGGATGAAGGCTTCCTCGCCCGACGGCATCCGTCGAATCTTCCACGGCGTACTCACCACAGTCGGCGCTCTGAAGGGCATCGGGCGTCCGATAAGCGACTGCACCGACCTTTTTGTGCACCTGGTCGTCGAACTGCTGGACGCCGAAACTTGACGCGAGTGGGAGAGTTCGCTCGGCAAGTCTGCCGAGCCGCCGTCGTACGACACGCTCCGGGAGTTCCTGCAAGAGCAGCTGATGACCTTGGAGGTCCTCCAGTCCACCAGGCCCGGACCATCTGGCAAGCCCTTGGAGAAGTCCAACCGCGCCGCTCGCACGTGGGGAGCAAGGGATCAGACCCGAGCCGCAGCTGTCCGCTCTGCAAGAAGGATCACTTCATCGCGTACTGTGAGCTGTACAAGAGAAAAACAGTGGCTGAAAAAAAAGAGGCAATCAATGCTCACCAACGGTGCTGGAACTGCCTGGGTCGGCATCTCCTTGCTGATTGCACGTCCTCCAAGGTGTGCATGAAGTGCTCTGGCAAGCACCATTCGTCTCTTCACGACACCTTCACCGTTGTGGCTCTGCCTGCTGCCGGACCATCTTCCGCGGTGACGACCCACGTGGCCAGGCGACCGCCGGTGGAATGCCGATCAGCGCTTCTGGCAACCGCGCGCGTGCTGGTGGCTGATCGCGCGGGCACTTGCCACGACGTCCGCGCCCTGATTGACTCGGGTTCGGAGACATCACTGATCGCGGTATCTCTGGCACAACGCCTTCGCCTGCCGCGGACTCCCTCCTCAGTGGCCATCTTCGGAGTAGGTGGCATCCAGTCAGGCGTCTCTCGAGGGCGAACAGCGGTCACCATCTTCTCGCGCGACGGGCACTTTGCGTTCGCCGCTTCGCCTCTCGTGCTGCCGCGCCTAACCGTGTACGGCGGCATTCCTGAGGGAGAAGCGCGCACCTTGAGGACCTCGACCTCGCTGATCCTGAATTCCACCGCCAGGATCCCGTGGAACTACTGCTCGGTGCGGACGTGTATCTGGACCTCGCCTTGCCGGAAGGTCTTTGTAGAGGAGGGCCGCAGGAGCCAGGAGCGCTGCTGACGCGCTTCGGATGGGTGCTGTTGGCCACATCACGAATCCCGTGTCGTCGTTGCAATGTACCACAGTGGAGGACCTTGCCGAGCTGGTGCGTCGTTTTTGGGAAACGGAGGAGCCTTCCCGTGCCGTCCTTCCGCTGACCGCTGACGAGCAGGAGTGCGAGGACCACTTCTTGCGCACCCATCGACGACTATCAGACGGCCGCTATCAGGTGCGGCTCCCGCTGCGATCGAGGTTGCCGGACCTAAGCTCCACCCGTCGCGCCGCATCACGGCTCCTCGACGTCATGAGGCGTCGCTTCGACCGCGACAACAACTTCGGGGTGCTGTACCGCGACTTCATACGCGAGTACATCACCCTCGGGCATATGACGCTCGCTGCCTCCACTGTGGCTTCACCAGGTGACCGGATCAATTTCTTGCCGCATCATGGGGTGCTGCGGACTTCGGCTGCCGGTTCCAAGATCCGCGTCGTTTTCAACGGATCAGCTCGCACGGGCGCCGGGGCGTCTCTCAACGGTGTGCTGCACTCTGGACCTAACTTGCTGCCGTCTCTCGCTGATGTCTTGACTCGATGGCGGCGGCACCGGTACGTCTTTATGGCCGACGTTCAAATGATGTACCGGCAAATTCAGCTTCATCCGGACGATCGAGATCTACAACGGATCCTGTGGGCAGAGAACAACGGGGTCAGCGAGTACCGGCTAAATACGGTCATGTATGGCTTGGCGAGCGCACCATACCTCGCCATACGAGTGCTGCGGCAGCTTGCGTCAGACGAAGCCAACCGTTTCCCGCTTGGTGCCGACGTCTTGCAGCACGACGTGTATGTGGACGACATACTCACCGGAGCTGCTGACCTGGACTCTGCTCGTTGCCTTCTGAGACAAGTGACCTCGCTCTGCATGGCGGGCGGCTTTCCGCTGAGGAAGTGGGCCTCTAACGACAACCGCCTCCTGGAGTTCATCCCTGTCGAGCATCAACTAGGCACGACGACCGGCGCGAGGTTACCTGCAGACGAGCATTCGGTGCTGGGTCTTCGCTGGAATCCGCACGAAGACACCTTCTCGTTGTCTGTCCGACTGACTCCATCGGCCCCACCTACCAAGCAGACCGTGCTGGCGCAGACCGCTCGCCTGTTCGACCCGCTGGGCTGGCTAGCACCAATCCTCGTGCGTGCAAAGTTGCTGATCCAGTCGGCGTGGCTGCAGCAGCTCGAGTGGGACGCACCGCTATCACGCGAGGACACCGCCGCATGGACAGCCCTCGAGGAGGAATTGCCGGTACTGGAGAAGATCAAACTGCCACGTTGGCTGCACAGCAACGCTCCACACAGCCCCGTGGAGCTCCACGGCTTCTCAGATGCCTCTGAACGGGCTTACGCTGCTGTGGTCTACAGCAGGGTGGAGGATGACGGACTGCCCCGCATCAACCTGGTGGTCGCCAAGAGCAGGGTGGCCCCGTTGAAGCGTGTATCGCTGCCGAGACTAGAGCTTTGCGGAGCGGCTCTGCTGTCAAAGCTAGCAGAACATGTGCGGCTCTCCTTGGGTCTGGAGAGGTCGGCGGTCACCCTCTGGACGGATTTTACGGTGACACTTGGCTGGATACGTGGACACCCTGCAAAGTGGAATACGTACGTAGCCAACCGCGTCGCGGAAATTCACCGCGACAACCAGGATGCAAGATGGCGGCACGTACCTGGCAAGGATGAACCCTGCAGACTGTGCCTCCCGAGGGGTGTCAACGAAGGAGCTCCTGGAACCATCTGTGGTGGCGAGGGCCGGAATATCTCCGTCATCACGCGGACTTTTGGCCGAAGGACATCGGACTCTTGGAGACGGCCGACTTACCGGAGCAGCGACCGTTCCGATGCCATGCAGCCGCCGAGGAACGAGAAGCTGAGGAGCTCTGCCGCTTTTCCTGCCTTCGTCGCCTGCTTCGCGTGTCCGCCTGGATCTGGCGCTGGAGGGCACGAGGGCGTCACTCAGCAGACAGCGAAGCTGTGTCGGCCTCCTTGGAACCTGAGGAGTTGGAGGCCGCTTTATCTAAATGGATCCAGGTAGCTCAGGAGTCGAGCTACCATGCCGAGCTGCAGAACGTCCGTGCTGGAAAGACGCTGCCTGCCCGGAGCTCACTCCGCAAGCTGGTTCCCATGTTGGACGACGAGGGCACCCTGCGAGTCAGCGGACGTCTGAAACACGCAATTTTGGATGCCGATCAACGTCATCCTGCCATCCTACCGCCGCAGTCTCACCTGACGCACCTGGTGGTTGACGCCGCCCACAGGCGAACACTTCACGGCGGAGTCCAGGCCACCTTGGCTCATATCAGGCAGCGTTTTTGGATTCCGCGAGGACGTCAAGTGGTTCGCAGCCACATTCATAGTTGCCCCCCGTGCATCCGATGGCGGGCGGCCACTCCACGGCCAAAGATGGGCGACCTGCCAAGAGCGCGCGTCACTCCGAGCCGCCCATTCCAGCACACCGGCGTGGACCTCGCCGGCCCGGTGTGGCTTCAAACGACGAGAGGCCTAAGACACAAGGCCTACAAGGGTTTTTTGGTGGTATTCGTTTGTTTTAGCTCCCGCGCCGTACATCTTGAAGCTGTCAGCGACTACACCGCCGAGGCCTTCCTAGCGGCCTTTCGTCGGTTCGTGTCCCGACGAGGGTTGTGCACAGTCATGTATAGCGACTGTGGCACTAACTTTGTGGGCGCGGACCGACATCTTAAGGCCCTCTTCAAGGCTGCTGGCCGTGAGATCCAGACTATTGTTGGGCACCTGGTGGGAAGCCCTCTTCTCGCCATCCCGGAGCCGTCACTCCTGGACGCATCAGCCAACCGGCTGAATCGGTGGCGTCTCCTGCAGCAGATGCGGGATCACCTGTGGCAGCGGTGGACCCGCGAGTATATACAGCACCTCAGCCCGCGGCCCAAATGGTGGGCCATTCGTAGAGCTATTCTCGAGGGCCAGTTGTGTCTGGTCAAGGGCGAGAATACCCCGCCGTGCCGGTGGCCGCTTGCTCGGGTCACGCGCGTGCACCCCGGCATGGACGAGGAGATACGCGTGGTGGACGTCCGCACGTCCGTTGGCGAGTTAACCCGGCCAGTGGTTAAAATCGTACCACTGCCGACGGCTGCCGCCAAGGACCCAGGGCCACCCGCATAAACCCCGTGCCGCGAGTTCCGTCGCGACTGTATATACTGTAAATAATAATAAAACGCATCATTATTCTTGTTCGTCGTCAAAAAACTGTAAAACATTGAGTCGTATACTCACTCTCGTTTCGCGCATCGTATTCTCCGCTGCATCTCAATGCTTCCTTCGTTTTAGCACCTCTCATTAAAAAAAAAAAAAAATCGTTCGTCGCTCGTCGCGACGAGGCGGGCGGAATGTTGCGGATGAGAGAGAGAGAGAGAGAGAGAGAGTGTATGTGTGTAAGTGCATGTACGCATGCAGTGCGGAAAAGTGATATTTGTCAATATCAAATTCGGCGCGTCAATTTGCGCTAATCGCAAGGCACCAATCGCGCTGCGCGCGTTTCACGCGCCAAACGCATTCGGCTGTCGCCAGCCCGCTTACGCGGGCTGGCCAAACAAAACAGAAAAGGCAAAACAGTTTTGTCCTCCGACACTCGAGAAGATTCCACATCATTACATTGCAAAATTACAAGTTCGGTAATTTTACATTGGAACCTTCTCGAAGGTCGGCAGGATAAAACTGTTTTCCCGCGCGTCCTATTCTCACTCGCTTTGTCGCAGCTCGCACGCACAGACCGAGAGTTTTTTTCGTTACGCTTTTTACAAAGTTCCGTGGTATCGCACTTCTCGCGAATACTTTATTCCTTGTCGATTGCACTTCTTGCAATCCGTGTATTCTTTATCACGCCACCTGTGCGCGACTCTCATTTCTTGTATATAGTAAAAAATACAGTGCCGTTCTCATTAACATTGTCTTCCTTTTTTTTTGGTGTCGTTGTGCTGTGCTCCTTAGGTAATATTAATATTCACTCGCACACCGATTCGCACTCCGCGTTGCCGCGAATTCGCACAAATACGCTTGTTAAATTATTCAATTGTAAACAATTACATTTCAAAAATGAAATATTTTAGTAAACAACGAATAGCAATTTCTACAAGACCTTTGATGAGAATATGCATACAATCTTGAGGTAGACATAGTGTCACATCTACATTAGAACTTCGTAACAGAGGACTTTTATTTATCACTCTAAATGTTTTTTTCCAAAATGTCGCTTCCTTTGTTAATGTAGGATAAGTTACAATTTCAATATGATTGTTTTGAGTTATCTTATTACGAATCGTAAAATTATTTTTACGAAAATAATTTTTATATTTTTGAGATATTGCTAAACAGGATCGACAAAATCGATAAGCTGAAACTGATTCTTTAAAGCCACCTAGAATTGCAGCAGCAGGAGTATCTCTCACACAAAATAATATTGAACACTTAAAACTCCTTGTTTCTGCTCCAAGATTTATACTAATACCTTCATTTTCTAATGTTATATTGTAATATTTTTTATGAGTAATTCCAAAGTTCCTGGTTTCTTAAATATTTTATTTTTAAAATTGCATATAATTGAATAGCATTCTTTGACGATCTAATTTCAGAATATGTTTCCTAATGTTTAATAAAATACTGACAATTTTTGATTCTGTGATGCTGCACTCGAAGGATTGGTAATACCGAGATTATCATAATAAAGAATTTTGCTGATTTTGCTGAATTTGATTATCATAATAAAGCGTCGATGTCTGCACCAGGCCATGCAGCCTCGTCTCCTGACAGCCAGGTAGGTCCTGTCCACCACAGTTTATGATTGAGTAAGTCCTCAGGTGTAACACCATGCGATGCACAATCTGCAGGGTTTTCTCGTCCGGCGACGTGTCTCCAATGAGCGTCTGGAAGCAGGGTCTGGATCTGCGACACTAGGTTGGCAACAAAGGTCTTCCAGCGGGTGCAGTGTCCGCGAATCCAGTGAAGAGTGACCTTGGAGTCGGACCACAGGTGCACCGGCGTAGCAGCCAAGCCGAGGGTAGTGCGTACATGCAGCATGAGCGTGGTGAGTAATGCGGCGGCACAAAGTTCCAATCGAGGTAGCGACACCTGCTTGACTGGTGCGACCTTCGATTTTGCCATCAGCAGATTAATTGATGTTTTCTCTGTTGCAGCGTTGCGGATGTACACGACGGCGGCGTATCCTCGCTCCGATGCATCGGCAAACCCATGGAGCTGCAACTGCGACTGGTCATCTCCGGTGCTAAGCTAACGATCCACACGGATGTGATCCAGCAACGGAAGTTGATTCAACAGTTGTTTCCAGCGGTGTGCGTCCTGATCAGGCAGCGGAGAGTCCCAATCCAGCCGTTGAAGCCACGTAGACTGGATCAGAATTTTGGCTCGGATGACGACAGGCGCTAGCCAGCCCATCGGATCGAATAGTCGAGCTGTCTCGGCCAAGACTCGTCTCTTCGTGAGGTCGGTGATTGAGCGTGGACGTATGGCGAAGGAGAACCAATCACCTTGAGGATGCCATCGAAGACCCAGGGTAGCGTGGCTCTCTCCTTCCCACGAGTGCGGTCCGCGTTGAAGCCGATGTTCCAGTGGAATTCCGGTGAGCACCTGCTGATTGTTGGCAGCCCACTTTCGCAAAGGAAATCCGCCCGCCATGGAGAGACTCTGTAGTTCCTGTTGGAGTTCGATAGCATCCGCCAGGCTGTCAGCACCGGTGACCACGTCGTCGACGTAACAGTCGTGTCGCAGCGCCCTGACTCCGCGTGGATATTGTGCCTCTTCGTCTGCAGCAAGTTGGTGAAGAGTCCTGATGGCGAGGAAAGGCGCGCACGCCAGTCCGTAGGTCACGGTCTTCAACTCGTACTCGCGGATGTTGTCCGAGCTGTTGTGGCGCCACAGGATGGTTTGCAGGCGACAATCCTCCGGATGCACGAGAATTTGTCGGTACATTTTCTCGATGTCCGTGACGAAAACGTACCGATGCCAACGCCAACGGAGTAAGACGTCAGCGAGTGCGGGCAAGAGATTAGCTCCAGTGAGGAGGTGCGAGTTCAGCGACTCTCCGGACCGTGTGCGTTGGAAGCCGTTGAACACAACCCTGAGCTTCGTGGTCGTGCTCGACTCCTTGAGGACCCCGTGATGCGGTAAGTAGCACCTGGGGCCAGAACCTGTTGTAGACGTACTAACCTTCTCCATGTGTTGCAGGTTTTCGTATTCGTCCATGAAGTCTCGATAGAGATCACCGAACCGAGCATCACGGGCTCCCTTCCGCTGCATTGCTTCCAGGAGGCGCTCTGCAGGTCGACGAGTCTCGCTGAGTGATGTTGGCGGTGAGGCAAATGGCAGCCTCACCACGTATCTTCTACTGGATGTGCGTGTGACTGTGCGCACATAGAGGTCCTCGCATCTGGCTTCGTCGGCGGTGAGCACGATCCCAGCTGCTGGCTCGCGTTCCTGCTCTCAGAATCGTCGCACCAGGTCAGCGAGGTCGTTGTCGGCGGTGCACTGAAACGTGCAGCGATGTCCGTCGGTGACTGCTGAGTCGTAGCCTCCGGACAGGATCCATCCTAAACTGGTCTGCTGGGCGATCGGCATGCGTGAGTCGCCCTTGCGAAGGCCTTCCTCAAGAATCAACGAGTAGACCTCTGCACCAAGAAGTAGCTCCGCAGGGTCGTCATCCAGGTACCGCGGGTCGGCCAATCGGAGTCCTTGGATGTGAGGCCAGCTGCAATTCTCGCGTTGGGCGGTGCCTTGTTGTAGTGAGATGCGGGGCAGCACAAAAGCGACCACGCGAAGCTCGGCGTTGGTCACGTCGGATGTGATGTCCAGGGGACCTTGCCACGAGCCGATCCAGAGCGAGTCCCTCCGATGCCAAAGATGGACAGATCCGTCGAAGCTCGAGGAAGGCGAAGACGTTGAGCCAGTGCTTCAGAGATGATGGACACCTCGGAGCACTGGTCGATCAAGACTTTAACCTCGTGTGGTGATCCGTAGCGGTCCGCGACCTTGACGCGAGCAGTTGCAAGAAGGACGGCCTTGTGACTCTCAAACTGCCGTGAGGTGGCCAGTGTGGTGGCAAGTGAAGTGGCCTCAGCGGACGGTGGTAACGTGGATGCCCCGTGCAGCATGGTGTGGTGTCGCGCGTTGCACGTGAGGCAATTCTTTTTCGATTGACACCGCGACAAGAAGTGATTGCCCAGGCAGTTGAAGCACAGTTGGTTGGTCTCCACGAATGTTTTCCGTTCGACCGCGGTCTTGGCCTTGAACTCCTTGCAGGTCATCAGTGTATGTTTTTCACGACACAGTGCACACTGAGGCGAATCTGTGCCTTGATGTCTGGTGACGTGCGCTTTGGCGAATCGTGATGCCTCTCCAGGTCCCTTTGTGACACTCCTCGGTCGTGCGGCGTTGAGGGTCAATACGCGTCGACTAATGAAGTCGAGAAGTGCCTCGTTCTGTGGTGGTTCGGTGGAGTCTGACGTGGCTGACTCCCATTCGAGACGAGTGCGTGCGTCGAACAATTCGATGACCAGGTGATTGAACAGATCCATCCCGTGCGTGTTGATAGGGCGTCCAATACTCTCCTGTGCATTGATGGCGGCGGTGACAGCGTTGTGGATGCGGCTCAGCTCCTCGGCGGTATCTCCCTTCATCTTTGGCACGGCGGTAAACGTGGCAAAGTTGGAGCGGATCAACTCTCTTTTGTTATCGTAATGCTTGTTCAAGATTGCCCAAGCGCGATCGTAATTGTCACTTGTGACAGGTAGTGATCTTATCAATTTTTCAGCCTGACCTGTCAAACATGAGCGGAGGTGGTGAAGGCGCTCGATGTTTGAGATGGAATTGCTGCTCACAACGGACAGGAAGAGATCACGAAATGACGGCCAATCAGCGTAGGCGCCAGAGAACGGCGGCAACTTGATGCGCGGCAGCGACGACTTTGATGCGACGTCGACGGATGGAGATACGTTTGGCTTCCGGAAATGTTCAGCGTAGCCATCCAGGATACTGCGTTGTGCCACGTAAAGATTTTCAGTATCTCCATGCAACTCCGACTTGAAGTATTCGCTCTCACTAAACTTCTCTTTCAGAGCCGCGCGAATGAGATCATGCTGGGCCTCAAATTTCGTCCACAGCTGATCTAGGATCCTGATGCGTGTAGATACGGCACTGGCGGTGATGTTGGTCGTGCCCAGCTTCTTCAAGTATTCCACAGAGCGTGAAATACGGACTTGGATCTCACGTTGGCAATCGATCAAGGTGTTCACATCCATGTCGAACTACGAGCTCACTGACTGCACCAAGAGACACGTTCACAAACTTGCGGATGCCGGCACGATGGATCCGGCTCGAAGGACCAGAAATATGTTCGCGAACGCGCTGCGTGAGAGAAGATCGCGCGACACAATAGGATAAGTCACCCTTTCTTTTGTATTAAAAAAAGTTTAATTTCAATACACGCTTAATTACAAAATACTTGAACAAGACTTATAACATTTAAATTATTTCACAGAAAACGTAATCGAGAACAAAGTGCGAAATAAGCGGCGGTCGTCAACGAGATTTTTGCGGATCAAATAATATGCGGTTTGCGTTATGCGGTCACTGCGGAAAGCGATAAGGCCCGGATTTCGGGTGCGAGCTCGCTTTTATGGGTTTCCGAAGAAAACCCACTTTTTCGGGAAGCGCCAATTATTGCGAGCAATTTAAATTGTGCTCGAGGTGACTCGAGGGCACAGCTCATTATTGGCCGCTTTTCTAAGATGCGCAACAAACTCGCGTCTTGCCATGCGCGCGCGGCCGCTCGCTCTTTCTAATTGGTAATCAAGGCCGCGTGGCAATTTTACGCATGCTTGTAGCGCGGAAAGTATCCGGTAAAAACGGTTGCGAAACCGCTAATTGTTTGTGTGCAAAGAATGTTTTTGAGATGACAGGTTTAATTTATGACAGTTTTTTATCGTGACAAACATACAAAAAAGACCGTGACTTTTATTATTGACGCGGATGGAAAATTCTAGAATTTACAAAAATTTTACTTAACATCTCAAACAGAATATAAATATTAAGTAATTATTTAAAAATATAAATTTGATTAACATCTGAAATAATAAATATAACTTACTATTACAATCGCTGAATACGTGTCTAATAAATAAATTACTCCATCCATGACATACTCAATAGCCGTGTGAGACATATTACATTTTTCTTGAATGTTTATAAAAAATTGTGTGGCGTACATTTGTAATTGTTCTGTAGCTGTTTCTAGTTGTTTTTTCGTTGATAGAGATTAAAAAAGGATTAAATTAAGGACGTTTGCTTAGAATTAGAGCAGCGACTCCAATAAAAACTTCCCAGTCGTATTAGACACTGTTACACGACACTTTATTTGCTTGAATGACTCATACATTACAATTAATCGTCTCTTTTATAACAAGAGCAGTTTAGCACTGACTTGACACACACGAGTCATTGCCGGAAGGCTTCCTTTTGACTGCCAACGAGACAAGAATACGGTTTTTATCCCGAGAGCTCCTTCCGCGCTGTAGCGTGGTCGTTACGATTCTGAATTCTTTTTGTGAAAGCCGGTTCCGCGATCCGCGGCGCTAATCTTCACCTATCAGGTGCTGATGCCGGTGAGGTGATGCGTGTATTACAAATCGGAAGAAAAACGTATGAGAAACGATAACCACTACCTTTGGAGCGTATGAGTTATGATAGTTAACAAAAGAAATAATCAGAACTTATCTTTGACAAACCGCTCGCCTTTACATCTTGTACGAAATGAATTATGTTATTTTGATTAGCGCCAATTCCTGGAGTGATTACCGTTCCGCACATAGTTGAGTCTTAAACTAACGAGTAACGATTTTTTTTTACGACTAGATCTGAGTCTCTTTGATCAAAATACAATCATTCATATGAGAACATGATCGCCACCCGCCGTGCGGCTAGTCTTGATTTGTTTCTCCATCTCCTTTTATCGGTAATCGACATAAACGTGTGATTGGTCGTTGATATATACCCGAGCCAGCTTTTATCTCCACCACGCGAACGCGTCCCTTCTCGTCGGGATAAAGATGAACTATTCTGCCTAACTCCCATTTTGAGGGTGGCAGGTTTTCGTTTCGGATGAGTACTAAATCATTTATGCGAACGTTCGAACAACTCTACTGCCACTTAAATCTTTGTTGCAAAGATAGCAGATAGTCCTTTGACCAAACCTTCCAGAAAGTCTCGTACAAGCGACGTACACGCTGCTAACGGCTGAGTCTTGATTCGTTCAAATCTAGTATGGACTCCTCAGGGACCGCTTTCAACGCTCTTCCTGCTAAGAAATGCCCCGGGATTAGATAGAAGAGGTCTCGAGGATTATTAGATAAGGAAGATATCGGTCTAACATTTAGACAAGCTTCGATCTGCGTTAAAAGGATAGTAAACTCTTCGTTTGACAGCGTATGGTTGCCTACAATTCGTTTTAAGTGGTGCTTAACGGATTTGACCTCGGCCTCCCACAAACCACCGAAGTGTGGAGCCGACGGAGGTATAAATTTCCACTAAACTCTATCTGAGGCTAGGTGGGAGATTAATTATAGATCTCGAGTTAGACTATAAAAGGCACGAGCTAATTCGCGGTTAGCACCTTGAAAGTTGGTCCCATTATCGCTGTATCTGACAACAGGTAACCCTCTGCGAGAGGAGAATCTCTTAAAGGCTGCAAGAAAACCGTCAGTTGTATAGTCAGATATCAATTTCAAATGCACCGCTTGAGTAGACAAGCACACGAATAATGATATGTAAGTCTTGTGAGCTCTTTTACCCTTACCAACGGAATCTAGCACCAAAAATGGTCCGGCGTAATCTACTCCGGAATGTTGAAACAAGAGCAAACGCGATACGCAGTTCATGGGGTAGGTTGCCCATAATTTGAAAGAAAGGAGTACAAGTGACCCAATGATGAATCTAAAGTCGAACGAGACTACACGCGTTTATAATCCAATATTGCTGTCGAATCAAATTAAGCGTCAGGAGAGGTCCGCCATGTAGCGCTCGTAAGTGAGCTTGATTGATAATCAGTTCCAAAATCCGATGCTTGGTTAATATAAGGAGATGTTGCTCATTGTATGAGATCGGAGCGTGATCTAATCTTCCTCCTACACGTAATAGACCTTCATTATCCAACAATGAGTGTAAACTTTTGAGTTTATTTGATTTAGGTAAAGGTCTACTCGACGAAATCGACTGGATTTCCGAACAAAACATCATCTGAGCGTTGCGTATTTAATGGGATCGCGCCATCTTAACCGCTAGAGTTAAATTTAAGGCTGGGAGTTGCGTATATTTTCTAGAACTTAAACGGATTTTCAGATTGTGGATAAACAGGAAGCAATACGCTGTGACTCGTAAGAGTTGAAACAACGAGGAAATATCATTAAAGAAACTCATTTCTAAGTTTTCTTGCTTGATTGCAAAAACATTCGCTGTCTTCCTCTCCTAGTCTATATTGACTTCTGTCATGGAAGTTGATGATTGTTCGGGCCATGCCACGGCCGGTTTGCTTAACCAAGAGGAACCCTTCTACCACAAATCGTGAACTTTTAATTCTATCGCGCTTAAGCCTCTGGAGGCACCAGCAGGATTAGATTCACTACAGACATGTTTCCATCTTGCTTGGGAAAGGCAAGTTTGAATCGAAGACACTCTGTTCGCTACGAACGTTTTCCATTTGGATGGATGTTGCTTAATCCAGGATAGAGCAATCATGGAGTCGATCCAGCAGGAAACTGGAGCGTGAGAGAGTTCCAAGGTATTTAAAACGAAAAGCATCAACCTTGAAAGTAAATCAGCTGCGTATAATTCTAGTCGAGATATACTTATCGTCTTCACTGGCGCTACTTTGGTTTCACAAATTAGCGGTGAGACGAGTAACTCGTTGGAATCACTCTTATATAGATTACAGCGGCGTACGCTCTGCTTGAAGCGTCCGCGAATCCGTGTAGTTCAACGCCAAGGTTGCTAGGATGAGTCCAACGCAATAATTTTATAGTTCCTACTTGCATGAGGCTATTGTAACAATGAGTCTATCTTAAAAGTAGATTTTTAGGAAGGGGGTGTTCTATTCGAGTTTTTTTAATCACAATTCCTGCATGAGTATTTTCACTTGAACAACGATAGGAGCAATCATGCCTAAAGGATAAAAAATGCTAGAAATCGAAGAAAGTACAATACGTTTGGTAACTTTAAAGGGTTGAGAAAGCTGAGTTTGGAATGAGAGTCGGTCGAGTTTCGGATTCCACGCCAGACCTAGCGCTTTAATAGTCGAATCTTCGTGTAAAAGCAGATTAGAAGTGTCCAACAGATCCGCGTAAGGGATATCCTTCAGGAGTTTGTCATAATTGGACGTCTATTTTTGTAGATAAAATCCACCGCGTTTTAAAAGCGTCATTATTTGACGACGAATTTCTATAATCAATGGAACATCGTGAGCTCCGAAGAGCACGTCATCGACGTAGATTGAGCGCTGTAATACAGCTACTTCTAGAGGTGAATCTGTGCCGTCATTCTGACACAGTTGTCTCAGAACCTGCATCGCGAGAAATGGCGTAGACTTTGTCCCGTAAGTGACAGTGAGTAATCGGTAGTGTTGAATCGGCCACTATGCGGAAGGTTGCCACAGTATCCGTTGAAAGTATGTATCAGCCAGATGAACGAGAATCTGTCGAAACATCTTAGCTATGTCGGCACTGTATACGAGCTTATGCGTTTGCCAAAGCATAAGAATCGCCGGGAAGTCCGCTTGAAGCTTTTGATCTGTAAGTAGACAATCGTTAAAAGAAATGCCAGTACTCGAATTAGAAAAGGCGTTGAAAATAACTCTTAAAAGTGAAGTAATGCTACTCTCGCGTAACACCGTGTGGTGAGGTATATAGTAGGATGCGCGTTGCTGATTTCTTTAGCAGGAATAGGAGACATATGTCCTAAGTCAGTGTATTCGGTTAGAAATTGACGGTAAACTCCCGATAGCTTAACGTCCCTATCTAAACGCTGTTCTAGAGATAATAAAGATCTAGACGCGATTAGGGATGAATCGCCTAATCGTTCAATCGAATTAGGCTGGAAGGGTAAGCGAACGACATAGCGGCCGTCGCTTCTTCGAGAATGAGTAGAGAAAAAAATGTCTTCGCACATTTGCTCCTTGTTAGTAAGTGCAATAGAGGTCGTCACTTCCTCTAACTTCCAGAATCTTCTGAGAAGCACATCTGCTTCTTGATCCGTAAAGGTTTCCATGTGGGTAACAGTTATGTTCACCTGGTATTCACCTGTAGGTCTCCGTTCCGCATTGTACGGGCCATAGAGAACCCACCCGAAAATAGTGTTTTGCGCTGTGGGTTTTACCTCGGAACCTTTACGCAGTCCGTCCAGCAGAATGGCTCCGAAGATGTTCAATCCGACTAATAAATCGATTCGTTCTTAGATCAAGTTACTTAGGTGTTAGTGTAAATTTTCACGAAATTATTGATGGCAGAATTATAGCGCCTACTCGTACATCCATAGAATCTTTATCTCTGGATTTCAAATTAATGAGAGCGACTCCTTTTGCTACTGTTATAGTCCGAATGACTATAACTATATTATATTAAATATCATATTAGTAATAAATTAGTAAGTCGGCATTATATAATCGTTTGAGAAACGTTCTCACGCTCTCGCGAAGCGCTTATCGCGAGAAGACGCAAACGCGACAGAAAATAAGCGACACGCCGGAAACCGCGGATCGCAAGCGAAGAGTTAACCTGCTTTGCTTGTACCTAAATAAAAAACGCGTGAATAAAATTAGCCAATGGGAGAGCTTTTCTACATCTTCCCCCAAAAAATGTAGAAAAGACAGAAGACCACCGCGAACGGAGAGCGAAGCGATGAAGTCAGTTGCTAACAAAAATCCAGAGAGACAAGTCGCTAACAAAAATTCAGATAGACAAGTCGCTAATCAGAGCGTTACCGGCATACACCTCACTGAAACAGATTATGTATTCTACCTGTCGAGCGCTAACTATTCTAATCTGATTACCCCGTTAAGGTTAGACAGAATTAAACCAACTTAAGAAATAAGAGAAATAAAATATTTATTCAAATAAAAAATTGGAGTTCGTCAAAAGTAGAGACGCCCGCCGATTCTAGGATCCTCATCCTTTAGTCGGCTAAAACCCAAAACTCTCCGTGCCTTCCCGGAGGCACAACACTACGTAATTAAACTTTCCTTGTAACCCAGTTACGCGAACGTTAGTTTTCTTTCTAGTTAATCAAAGAGCTTAAGCGGCTCTTTTCGTAATAAACGTGAGATCCGAGCCCAAAACAAGCAATGCTCTCAACGATGTAGAACGACCTTCGTCGGAATAAACTAATACCTAAGCAGTTGCCGGAAAGATTGTAATCTTCAAAGGAAGGGGCTCGCTTAAAGAGAGCTCGTTCAAAGCTAGAGATAACTTACTTTGTTTGTCGCAGTTCGACCCTTTTTTGTCGCAGTTTACAGCGTTCGACTCCGCGTTCGATTCTTTGGCAACATTGTACTCATTGTTGTGAAGAAGCGTGTGGTGTTTTCCTTGGCAGCGTTTACATCGCTTTTTAGACAGCTCTGGACGAAATGTCCCTTTCCCAGACAATTGTGGCAGCAGCGTAGCTGCGTCGCAAAAACTTTTCGTTTAGCTACAGATAACGATTCGAAATTAGCACATTGGAATAATGCATAAGATTCCTTACATGATGGACAACTATTACGGAAGGTAGAAGTAACGAGAGATTTCGCCGCGCTCGAGCGAGTTTGTTTATTAGCCTGTCGTCGTTCGCGCGAATCATAAATAGCCTCTAATGCTCGCAATTTTGCGAGAAAGAATTTTCCGAGCTCCTCAAATGAGAGGGGTTCTCGCGACGAACTTAGACTGATTTCCCACTCTCGGAGAGTACGAGAATCGAGCTTCCTCACGACTATCGCTACAACAAAATCATCGTCTACCAGACGATCGAGATTTCGTAAGGCTTTCACAGCATCCTTTGAACTGTCGTAAACCCGTTTTAATTCCGACACAGATTCCGATCTTATTGCGGTTAAATCGAGAATTGAATGCAAATATGACGCAACCAAAACTTGTAAATTGTCATAACAATCTTGCAATTCGGTCCAAGCAGTATTATAATTATCGTCCGTTATCAAAATATTCTTTATCACCAACGCAGCGTTGTCGCTTAAACTCGATTTTAAATAGTGCAAGCGTTGTACGGTTGACAGATTTTCATTGGTTATGACCAACGAACGGAAAGATCGCGAAAGTTAGGCCATCGGGTTATAACGGACCGCTTTCCCGATGCGGTCGGATTGCTAAACCGGGATCACAAGGTTCGAGAAAGGGTTTAATCCAAGAAACATGCGACTCGATTTACGAAATTTCACAAGTGTTTATTTGTGTGCTATATACAAGTGTACATGGGCGTGCGTGCGTGCGTGCGTGTGTGTGTAGGTTTGTGTGCGAACGCAAAAGTGTATAATACTGAATTGAGCGTGCAAGTATAAATGTACGACGGGTGTATGACAGCGTATGTATGTGTATAAACGTGAGCGGATGTGTGTGCAAACGCGAACGCCAGTATAAATGTATGTCGCGTGTATAACAACGTATGGATGTGTATAAATGTGCGTGCAGATGCGTGTATGTACGTATGAATGTGTGAAGTGGGTATGACTGCAAATGTATATGAATGAGCGTGTGCGGATGCGTGTATGCAAGTATAAATGTGTGTCCTGGTATACGGAGCGGTGCGTGTGCCAGTATCGGTGTGGCGGATCGGTGCTGGAACAAATGTGCTAATTACTGCTTACGAGGTGTTTCGGTACAACGAGAAATGACAATTTCTATTCTCGCGTCGGCGATCGGAATTCGGTATTTAAAGGGCCGGCTCTTTAAATCCCGGCGGCCGTATTGTTTTCTTTCCCGGCGCGGCGCGGTACGGGGTGCGGTGTGGTTCGCATGTTGTTATTGCCGTGCGCGAAGCTCTCCTGCGCGCGAGGGAGCGAGAGAGAGCGGTGCGGTTTTCGGAAACGCGGGTTTGTTTTCCGGTATTCGTGTCGCGGAGATTCCGTTTACTTTTCTCGAGGAATTCAGATTAAAAAATCGGCCGCAGGAGAACTCCCAACTTCTAGAAAATACAGCCGACTGTGTAGGAGGATAAGCTGGAGGAACGGATTTATGTTAAGAGACGCTCAGAGCAGCTTTGTTAGTAAGAACGCACCCACACGAGGGCACTCCCGATCTCTTCAATCTTAGCCTTCTCGGTAGCGTTTTCCGGACCGATAACTGTCGTAAGATGGTACAAAGCGGAATGTCTCTTTTCGGATTTTTGGGAGTTTTTTATCCGGACCGATTGTCGTTCTTTGTTCTAATTCCCAATTAACGCGGCGCGTGGGAGGAAGCGGTAATTCTAACAGTAGTAGTGGGCCACTATAAACCGTCAAAACAAACCCCCACTCCTTCGGCCGATCTCTGCTGTACCAGGCGGTCGTTTATGGCGTGACAGACAATGGCCTTTTTTTTTTTTTTTTTATAGTAAAAATCCTCATGGATACCCCCGTCTCCGGGTAGAGGGCGGGTGGTTATGTGGGACTTCTTGCTTCCCTTGGCCGATCCACGAATGAATGGTCAGGAGGCGCAAGACCTACCTCACTAAAACCACTACGGATACCTTCTCGGGCGTTGATAGGAGACGGCCAGGATGCTGGTATCCCATGCCGTCTGGCCGCCCCCCCGCCTTTATCCCTCCTGAGGAAGGTGCCGCAGAAGGCGACACCTTCCCCCCGCAAGTGCGGGTTCTCGCGGTTGCGGCGCAGGGCGGTATTGACCCCACGCCGCGCCCTCCCGGAAGTTTTGGGGAGCGGGGTCACGGCTCGAGTATGCCCGCTCGAGCCGTCACCCCCCGCCCCCCCGGTTGGAGTTTCCCCCGGCACCCAAAGGGTAGCCGGGTTCGACCGCCAACCAAGGAGGCCCTCTCAGGGAAACCACCCCCGGGGGGGTGACTTTCCTCGCGAAAGTTGCTCTCTCCAGCCGAGAACGCCCGACCCTGGGCATCTTTCTCGGCGGGAGGGCGACAGACCTTCGCTCCCTCGCAAGAGGGGAGATCGCGTGCAATGGGGATCAGGCCAAAATCTGGACCCCCCGCGATCCCCCTCCACGGCCGGGTGTCGTGGCAACCTCCCCTCCCCCTAAGGGGTTCAGGGTTCGGCCATCGGCACCCGGTGCTAACGCCGAGGTCTCTCCTTAAAGAGGCTCCAGTTAGACGGGGGCGCAAGGCCGCCCGCCCCCCGCCGGCCAATTCTTGCGAGTCGCCAGCGAGCGGGCAAGCAGCCAAGCGCCCCCGCTCCTCCTACGCGTAGGTGGTGAGCGACGCCGGGCCCTAAGGCCCGACGACGATAACCCTTACTACCCCGGCGGTGGGACTCCCCCTCATCCCAAAGGGAATTGAGGTTTGGCCACCACTGCCAGGGAGAAAAGCCAGCACCCCTTTCCCACCACAGAGAGGAGAGGGGGCCGGCACCCTGGGGAGGAGGAGGGCCGCCCGACCCCCGGCCGAGAAACCTAAGTCCCACGGCCAGCGGCCAGGCGGCCCCCGCTTCCCCGCAGGGGGGAGGATCTCACCCGGCTATGCCGGGAGAGATCCCTTCCCGTTTCCACCCTTTTCACTATCACCTTTTCCTTTCTCTACGTCCCTCTCACCGGGCTTGAAAGGGGAGATGAGGATCGAATGTTAAGTACACCCCCCCCCCCATTAATTTTATCCCGGGTCGACGTCAGCGTCATATTCTGTGTCTGACGCCGACCTTCGAGGAGGGTGTTGGTTCCCGCTTCTATCTTCGTCTTCCTCTTCACTGCCCTCCTCATCGAAAAGTATTTTCCTTCGTCCTTCTCGTTCTCGCTCCCTCTCTCTCTCCTCCTTCTGCCTCATTACTCTTTCGCAGAAGGAGGAGCATGCCCTCCATTTGTCCTCACTCCCGACCGCAGCCGCAATTACGGCCGGGAGTGAGAGGTCCGCGCCCACCGCGGACACGAGCTCCCTCCTTTCTTCATTCCAAGCAGCACACACCTCGAGTGTGTGCTGCGCGTTGTCACGTTCGTGTCCACAGTGGACGCAACGGGTCGTGCGCTTCTTTCCGATGCGGCACAGGTACTCACCAAAGCATCCATGCCCGGTGAGCACCTGTGCCATCCTGTAGGTCACCCCTCCCTTGGCCCTGTTTATCCACTCGCGCAGACAAGGCCGGATGGCTTCGACAGTCCGCTGCCCCGGGAGCCCCGGTCTCTCCAGGAGCTCGATCCATTGGTCGACAGCGTCCTGCCGGGCGCGGATCTTCAAAGCACGCCGGTCCTTTGCCGTGGAAGTTATTCCCCCCTCCCGAACACCCCGCAGCCGCCAGTATACGTGTGAGTGCATGTTGACAAGGATGTTCAGGGGGGGGATTTCTCCCCCCGTCGACCACCACCTTGCCGTGGTAGGGGGGCTCACCCCTTGCAAGGAAATAGCCTTGCGAGGGTGCTAAGAGTGGTCGGTACCTCCTGCGGAGGTACTTCTGACCTGGTGGGGCCATAGGGTTTCGACCCACCACCCCTGGACGGTCACCAGGTTAAAAAAGACCAAAAAAATAAACATGCGAGGACGAACTTCAAATAAGAAGCGTACCGGCCCAGGGGTTTCGGATGCCCCAGGGCCCGGCGGGGAGAGGGGTATAGTCCCTGCCCCCACCCCGTCGTCATTAGACGACGAACGTAAGACAGAGGGGGGAGCGAGATCTGGGGCTCCAATGGAGGTGGAGCCTCAGAACTCGGACAAAATGAGACCGATAGCGATACTACCGGGTCTCGAGTGGGAGGATGTTGCTCCGGTGTGGGAGGCGGCGAAAGCCGAGGCTCCCATTGCGGGGATTTTCTTCCAATCAATGGAAGAAATGAAGGGGATGATGGAGGACGCGAGGTCGTTCCTTGACGACTTCTTGCGGTGTACCGGGGAGGGAAGGCCGGTGGCGGGTCAGGTGCCCGCCTACGTCAACTCTGTCCTGAGCCGGGCGAAGGAACTCGTGCTGGTCATTTCTGACCTTGCACAGAGGGAGCTCGACCGGTCCGAAGGGCACAATGGGGGACATGCGGCCCCTGATCGCGGAAAGGAGTTCCGCGATCAGGGGACCATGACGGAAGGAGGGAGAAAGAAGGAGGCGCACAAGGAGGGGGCTCCTTTGCTGGGGGAATTGGGGGCCAGACTCGGGGAAATATCCTCGAGGCTGGCAACCAATTTGGACCGGCTGAGCCTGGTGGAGAGGCGCCTCAAGGAGGTGGAGTCCGGCCAAGCGAGGAAGACTCGGGGGGCTCGGGGGGATTACAGGGAGATGGGGGAGGCGGAGACGTCGGGGGCGGACGTCTCTGCAATGGAGATGGGGACAAGTGGAGAGGAAAAAGGGGGGAGTACCACCACTGATGGGGAGTGGGTCAGGGTGGTAAAGAGGAGAAAGAAAAGGGGGGAGGGGAGTAAAAGGGGAGGGGTTGCGGCCGCAAGAGGCGGCAAAGGGGGAGAGGTGGTTGGCGGCGGTGTGACCGTCGCCAACGTTATGGGGGCGCCGAGGTGCTACCGATGCCTGTGTGTTGGTCACACATGGCGCCGGTGCACTTCGGCGGTGGACAGGGGTAGCCGCTGCTACCGCTGCGGCTCTCCTGGCCACAAGGAGGTGGAGTGCCTGTCCGGCCTGAGGTGTCCACTTTGTGTGGACTTTCGACGGCCGGCCAGGCACCGACTCGGGAGGTCGGGGTGCCTTACGGCACCTCCGGCGGAGTCAAGAAGAGGGGGCGTGCCTCCCCCCTCCCCGTTGTCGTCGGCGGTCGTGCCCAAGGGCGCGGCTGTCGGCGGTGGCGGGGGTCGGGGGGCTCACCACATACCGGCATCATCGATTGATGCCGGATAAGGGTGTCAGGGGGGACATGGGAGCGCCTAGGCGCTCCCCTCCCCCCCACGCCCTCCGGGAAGGAGAGGCCCCACCGGTTGCGGGTGAACTCTGACCCCTAACGGGGCGGAGGGAGGTCGCAACCGGGGGGGGCATGAATGAGAGGGGGCCACGTGTCCCTGGCGGGCGGGCATTGCCCTCCCGTCCGGGGCGCCTGGGCCCCTCTCAAGGACGGAGACGTGACGTGTGGGGCCCTCTCACCGGGAGCCATAAGGCACCGGTGGGAGGGCAACTCCGTCCACGGAAGGGGGTTTCTCTCCTTCTGAGAGGAACCTCCTGATGAGGGCCCCCTCAGTGAACCGCCGAACCGGACCACCCTCTTGGGGGTCCGGGGGTTGCGACAGGGGGGAGGGCGAGGGGCGATGGCTCGAGCGGGAGTTCTCGAGCCATGGCTCCGCTCCTCAAACTCTGAGAGGGCGCGGCGTGGGGTCGATGTCGCCCTGCGCCGCAACCGCGAAGAACCCGTACAATGACGGGGGGAGAGTGTCGCCTTCCGCGGCATCCTCCCAAGGAGGGATAAGACGGGGGGGCGGCCAGTCGGTATGGGATACCAGCATCCTGGCCGTCCCCTGTATAACGCCCGTGAAGGACATCCTCTGGGGTTTTAGTGCGGTAGGTCCTGTCCCGGCTCGCCGATCCCGACTCTCCGGCCCGCTACGGCGGACCGGCCAGGCGGATGTGCGGGCCGGCCAGGCGGGGCAGGGAGTCCCACATAACCCCCGCCTCTACCCGGAGGCGGACGGTACCATGAGATTTCCCCAGAGTTACAAAAAAAGGGGGGGGGGGAATTCCTGCTATTACCCCCACGGCCGTCCAGCTCACTGTACGGTATCCCCGGCACACGCGGTTTGTCACCCGCTTTTGAACTTGATACATAGTGTCTCGTAGTTTGCGGGTGACCTCCATTTTCGCGCCCATATTGGGGATCCGTACAGCGCCATCGCGTAGACTGTTCCGGCGTACAGCCTGCGAACACCCGCCTTCGGCCCCCCGAGGTTCGGCAAGAGGCGACTAAGTGATATCGCCGCCCGCTCTACTCTCGGGGCGATCCGGTTGAAGTGCTCGCGGAAGGTCCACTTTTCATCCAGGTAGAGGCCCAGATACTTTATCTGTGCCTCCACCAAGACAGGGGTTCCCTCTATCATTAATTCCGTCCTGGGTGGCGCCCCTTTACGCCCATTATAAAAGTAAACAGTCTCCGTCTTCTGGGGCGCCACCCTCAGTCCTAATTCCTTGATGCAGCGCACGACCCGTCCCACAGCTACCTCCGCCAACGCCTTTGCTTCCCCCCAGTCTTTTCCCCCGGCCAATATCAGCGTATCATCCGCGTAACAGACAGCTTTACAGCCGGGGGGAGGTTGGTCCGAAGGACCGAGTTGTATGTGAGATTCCACAGTAGAGGACCGAGTACTGATCCCTGCGGAACCCCGCAGTACATTGCCCTCTCGCATACATTTGCCTCTCTATCGATGTATGTTATCGTCCTGTCCCGGAAGTAATCCACTATAATGGCAGCCAGGTATCCAGGCTCGTGTATGTCGAGCGCCTCGGATATCCGGTGCCAGAGTAGGGTGTTGAAAGCGTTGGAGATATCCAACGATACCGCCAACAACACCCCACCCTCCTCCATAGTGGCCTCCGCTTCCGAGCGGACGCGACTGATCGCGTCTATTGTCGACCGCCCGGCGCGGAAGCCATACTGCTCTTCGTGCAGATCTGTGGATCTACTCCGGGACAGGTGCCCGACGAGGCGGCGGTGAATTATCCTTTCGAGGATCTTCCCGGCCTCATCGAGCAAGCAAATCGGCCTGTAGGCGGAGGGTTGGTCCTTCGGCTTTCTCTCCTTTGGAAGAAGGACCAATTTGGCCCTCTTCCAGACTGAGGGGAATTTTCCCTCTTTGAGGCAGCTATTGTACAGCTGTCTCATCTCCTTTCCTAATTCCTTATGGGCGAGGCCCCACAGCTTTTCATGGACGCCATCGGGACCGGAAGCTTTTCCGTTCTTTATCCCTTTGATGGCGCCCCTGAGCTCCTCTCCCGTGACCCCCATTTCCTCCTCCTCCCAGTCAAACTCCCTATCACACATGGGGTGCATGCTCGCGTGCATGACCGGGAAGAAGATATCCACTATTTGTTTGACAAAATGAGGGTCCAAGGACTCCGTCAGGGGGGACGCCGCTCCTTTAAGTTTCTTCAAAACCATGCGGTACGGACGTCCCCACGGATCTCTATCTAGGGAAAGGAGAAGCTCCTCCCAGGACCTCGCCCTCGCGTTTCTTATCGCGATACGAAGGGCGTCCCGTGCGGCTCGGTACGCCCTCCATCCTTCCTTATAATTTGGGTCCGTGGGATTCCTACGGAGCCTCCTTCTTTGGTGGTCAGAAGCCCGTCGCAGCTCCGCTATCTTCTCTGACCACCAGTACATACATTTCGATGGGCGGAACCTGACCCTTGGCATGACTATATCGCAGGCCTGTACAACGGCCTGCGACAGTCTTTCTTGTTGCGTGGCCAGATCCCACCCATCGAACCCCTCCATTGTTGCACCAGCACCGATGATAGCAGCCATCCATCGGTCGACGTCTATTTTTTTGAGGGCCCATCTTCTTTGAAGATCGTCCAGGGCTCTGCGGCGCCGCAACACTTCCTGCTTATAGGCGGAGATGGAGAAGGTTATACACCTGTGATTGGATAGTGTTTCCCTCTCCGTCTTCATTTTCCACCCCTTAATTAGTCCGGCCGCAGAGGAGTTTGCCCATGTTAGGTCTATTATAGACCTCCCCTGCGGCCTCACACAGGTGTGGCTATTCCCCGTGTTGATCAACACGAGGTTTTGCTGCGACGCCCAGGTCAGGACTGCCCTTCCTTTCCAGTCCTCTCTGAGGGAACCCCAAACGCCCGAATGGGCGTTGATGTCCCCCAGGACTATTACATTTGATGGTGTCTGGCACCCACTCAAGTTGCGCGACAGGGCCTCTAATTTGGCCTCGTACTCCGCGGCCGCGACATTGAGTGAAATGTAGATGCCAGCCACCATCAATTGCCCCCAGGAGACGCCGACATATCCCTCCCTCGCCCATAATACATTACATGGCAGGGAGGTCCTGGTCTCACGTCTATAGACGGCTACTTTTCCATCGGTGCTGGTTGCCCAGTTTGCCCTTTTCAGAGCATTATATGCCTCCGTGGACACCCCGAGCTTGCAGTCAAGCTCGCACATATGCTGCAAGATCATCTCTTGTGCGGGCCCGGAGTGATTTACATTAGCCAGTATCACTTTATTCATGGTGATTTTTTCTTTGGCTTTCCCTCTCGTTCGATTATCATTCCGTCATCCTCATCGTCTGCCTCGCTCCCCCCATGTTCCTTCCTTAATTTCCTCCTCTTCGTCCCCGATTCCTTTACTCCCTCCTTCTCTTCCAAGCGTCGTGCTCTATCCTTACCGCTTGACGCGGCATTGAGTGAAATGTAGATGCCAGCCACCATCAATTGCCCCCAGGAGACGCCGACATATCCCTCCCTCGCCCATAATGCTGTCTCCTGACCTTCTCCCTCCTTTTCCTCTCTATCTTTCCGCTCCTCTACGAGAGTCTCCTTCCTCCTTGGAGTGGGTTGCTTGGATAACTATTTTTTTTCGACCAGTCTATTTAGCGCCACCCCTCTGACTCCTTTCTGCACCGGTGTGCAGGCCTTGCTTCCCGTCCGGTGTTTTGCGGGAAGGCCTCTGTTCCTACACACCGGGCAGTTGAAGTCCTCTTTACACTCTTTGGCCACGTGCCCCTCTCGGCCATAACGGTAGCATTGATTGCTCCGATCGGCGCGATTGGGGCAACGTTGCCTGACGTGTTCTCCCTCCAGGCACTTGTAGCACTGCAGAGGCCTCTCCTCTAGCAGTGTTACTTGAACATGTCCCCACCCTATTTTAATGCGCCCCCCGTTGTCCGCCATGAGGCGATTGGCAGCAACAAGAGGGCATCTGGCCCAAAGGGACCCTAATCCATTCGGGGAGATCTTAATATCTCCCGTCTGAATCTTTTCCTGCTCGCACTTGCCAAAGGCAACAATTGCTTCCACCACCTCCGCCAGTGTGATGGACTTCTCCAGCCCTGTTAGTCGAACTTCAGCCATCTTTACTGGACGGCTTATTCGGACTCCATCCTTTCCCTTAAGGACTTCTCGCAACTTTACGGCAAGTTTGTCTGCGAGTTCTCCCTTCCTTTCGCCTGGTATTTCATATACCATCCCATTCTAGAGGAGAATGTGGAGAGGACATACAACCCACAACCACTCCAGATGACGAAAAAAGGGACTCTCGATAGAAGTATCGAGGGTCTCTTCACATTAATGGAATCGCTGCAATCCCAAGTTAAATCTATGCAGGAAAGCAGCGTTCCAAAAATAGAGGGACTAATCGAGAAAATTCTCGATAAAAGAATGGGGGATACCCACGAAGAACTCAAATATAAGAGAGCTTCTTCAGTGGGGAAAAATCTTTAAAAACTAGCTCGACAGGAGGCCACTCCGGCTACAGCAGGTAAGGAAAAGGAGATTAAGGTCACCAAAGTGACGACCCTTAACCCCCCCAGCCAACACAGGCAAGTCTGCCGCGGCAGCGGCAAACAAAAAGAAGGGGAAACAGCAACAACAATCCGTCACTGACCTTCTCATGTTTATTTTCTCAATGCCGAGATCTTGAGGCTCTATCTTGGTTCGCGCTTCCCTCATTATCTCGGCATACTTGCCCTCCGGACACGTGAGCATAATAGCCGCTGTGCGCGGCTTTTTCTTCTTTGCCGGCTTTGTTTTGCCTTGGCCAGTTTGAGATCGGTTGGGTTGGTTCCGACCTTTATTCATGTCCTGGCGAGTCTTTCCCTCCTCCGTTTTTTGCGTCTCCTTCCTTCTTCTTCCTCTTGACCACGGTGGTCCATTGTTCATTGTCATGTGGGTCCCGAACCACCGCGGTCGTTGGAACAGTCTGTCGCACTACAGCGTTCGCCTGTTTAGGCGGTTGTTGTTGTTGTTGCTGTTTCCCCTTCTTTTTGTTTGCCGCTGCCGCGGCAGACTTGCCTGTGTTGGCTGGGGGGTTAAGGGTCGTCACTTTGGTGACCTTAATCCCCTTTTCCTTACCTGCTGTAGCCGGAGTGGCCTCCTGTCAAGCTAGTTTTTGAAGATTTTTCCCCACTGAAGAAGCTCTCTTATATTTGAGTTCTTCGTGGGTATCCCCCATTCTTTTATCGAGAATTTTCTCGATTAGTCCCTCTATTTTTGGAACGCTGCTTTCCTGCATAGATTTAACTTGGGATTGCAGCGATTCCATTAATGTGAAGAGACCCTCGATACTTTTATCGAGAGTCCCTTTTTCGTCATCTGGAGTGGTTGTGGGTTGTATGTCCTCTCCACATTCTCCTCTAGGATGGGATGGGTGTTCTTTCCTTTCCTATTTTTCTTTTTCTTCTGCTCTGAGGCAGAGAAATTTTCATCGTTAAAGGGAGGGGAGTTGCCCACCTCTATCTCCACCTCCATCAATTCTGATTCCTTTTCCTTTCCTTGGGAGGTGGAGGGTTCCCCACCCTTATGTGGTGGAAGTGAGCCTTCCATCTCCCTGCTCCTTCCTTTTTCTGGGGTCTCCCCATCTTTGGATGGAAGTAAGACTCCTTCCTGCCTTTTAGGGACCTCCCCATCTCTGGATGGATGTGGAGTTCCTTTTCTTCCCTTCCTGGGACTACGTGGTCTGTCCTTTTTTCCTCCCCTTCGGATGTCCCTTCCTCGAATGGTAGAGGCGTCTCCGAAGCTTCTCTCCCCGGGAAACATCTCCCCAGAAAGTTGTGGATCTCTCCTTGCTGTATCTTGCCTTCCTTTTTTTCAGCTCTTCGTTCTCTCTTTTGAGCCTGTTATACTCCATTTCTAAGTTCGCTGGTCTTATTTTAATTTCGGCGAGCTCAGAGTCTCTTTTCCCGCCCTCTTTTTGGCTGGTTCGGAGAGCCAGTTCTGTGACTGCTGCACCCATTGCCGCAGCTGACGCCTATAGTTCCTTAGTGTATCCCCCTTTCAGGTTCTTGAAACTGACCGCTATTTTATAAATCGCTTCCGTATGCTCAGCGATCTCTGCCTCGATATTAATTGAGGATCTATCGCTGAACTCCTCGCGTTTGAGATGAATCATCTCTCTGAAGCGATCAAAGGATTTTCCTTCTATCGGTTTGTACAGAGGACTTAGTATTTCTAATTCCTTCTGTCTCTCCGCCTCTAAGGCCTTGATTTGGATCGCTGCCTTTCTCTCCTCATTTTACAGGATCCTTTGGGGGTCTTCCTCTCTTCTCCGTTTTGATTATCCCCGTCAAGACACAAGAATTGTCGACCACTGGTTCCGTCCCACCCTTCTATACAGCATGCACTATACCGGGAAGGGCAGGAAAATCACCCGCATTAAAAACGTTCGCTGTTCCGGGATCTTCGGCTGCTGTGTTCTCCTCTTCACTTGTCATACTGACGATCTCCGCCTCGGTTTCGCCGTCAGTCTCCCCCTCTAGTTCCATGCCTGGAATTCCTCTCCTCGTATTGTACAGTGCACTCCGTGCGACTTTCTTGCTCTCACGGGCAATGTCCAGTGTGGCCCTCGTTGCTCTGGCAGATTTCCTTTTACCTCTCTGACTCAGCGTTGAGCGGTCCGACCGTATGCTTCCGTCCGAGTCACATCTCGGTATGGGTATCGAGACTTGTCGGAAATGTTCGCCCTTCCATAGGTAATTCTCCAGTTTTTTGGAGGAATCTTCATTTTTGTGGACCTGAGGTCCGCCCTCTGTCTTAGCACTTTCCTTTTTTTGTTTTGTGTTGATATTCGTGTCTTTTATTTTGAGTAATCCCATTCCCCCCCCCCAGTGGGCCGGCGCATCTCCCACCAACCAACGAAGTGCCCGAAACGTGATCGGCACACTCCGCCGGCCGGGCCCGGTGGACTCACCGGGAGCCCACTTATGCCGAAACCAAAGGAGATAAAGACCCCCCCCTGCCCGACTCCAGCCCCTTACTCTACCGTGCGGAGCATACACTACGCACGGGTTTTTCGGGGGTCCCGCACCTCCGACAGTGCGGGCACCGCTGGAGGTGGCGCCACCCAGGGGGCCCCACGGACGCTTTGAACAGGGTCGCCGCTCCCCGGCCCTGCCCTACACGCCGTGGCGACCAGCATACCGTGTCGCCCCTCGTCGAAGATGTTTGACGAGGGGCATGCGCCTTTCCGGTCAGTCGGTTCGGAAAGGGTAACGGTCCCGACCAACCGGGGATATCATCCTCGGAAATCCGAGCGGCCCCGGCGACAGGCGGCCGCGGCACCCTCCGGGCTATGCCCCTTGGGTAACCCCTCCGGGCTATGCCCCTTGGGTAACCGCGGCGCGCCTTCTCCGCCATCCTCGGCCCGGATTCGGAAACGTCCGAGCGGCCCGAGAATGGCTAGTCGCAGGGACGCTGGGACGAGAGCACGCTCTCCGACCAGCACCCTGCGACGTCCCACTCGCCGTCGAGCCCCGCCTCGGAATATGTCCGAGCGGCCTCGACGGCCGACCCGCGTGGTCCCCTCCGGGCAGTGCCCCTTGGGTAAACCCTCCGGGCTATGCCCCTTGGGTAACCACGCGTGGCCGCCTCCGCCGACCCAGCCCTGCCTCGGAAACGTCCGAGCGGCCTAGGTGCGGCCTACCCCAGGACAAGAGCCAGGCTCTCCATCAGCACCCTGAGGCACCCCCCTGTCCCCGGGAACCACTCCACGAGTAGGCCCCGAGAACCGATCGACATGGCCCCCTCCGGGCAAAGCCCCTCGGGTGACCATGTCGATCCCTCCGCCGGCGTGACCCCCTTCGAGCAAAGTCCTTTGGGAAATCCTCCGGGCAAGGCCCCCCGGGTAATCACGCGCGGCACATCCCTCCCCTGCGGCCCCCGCCGCCAGAGCCCCACCCTAAACCCCGGGGGAAACTCCCCCAGGAAAAACCCCGAAAAAGCCCCCCCAGGACAAAGACAGAACCCCGGACGGCGGAAGCCGTCTACCCAGCAAATGTGCTGGGCCACAAAGCATGGTGGAAAGGGAAGCGCCGAAGCGCCGTGCAGTCCCTTCTCCTTACGGTGCCATGCCACCGGGCGTTTGAATTCCGGGTCGCCATCTCTTACCACATACAAAGTTTTCACCTACATAAAAAACACATCAACAGAAAGTGTTTTAATAAATCAGTTGTTACTGATAATAGATTAGAGTTCTCCCATGATTTTGACTGGGGTGAAGTAAAAATTTTAGATAAAGAACCGTATTATAATAAAAGACTTATATTGGAAATGTTATATATAAAAAGACAACCTAATGGATTGAATCTACAAAATGATACTGAATTTTTGCCTGATATATATAATAACATTATAGAGTCTCTGCCAAAATTATCAGGGTTTATAAACAAACCTTGATATATATAAAAAAGGTTAAACACTGAGTTACTGTCTCATTTGAGATCTGAGAGTTGTGACGGTTAAACGTTCTGTTTGTCTTCAGTAAAAAACTTTGTTTAAAAAATGTTGGATCTGATACTTGAAACTTCTGTAAAATAATCACCAATTTGTTTGAGTGAGTGTGCAGTGCATTTTATTTGTAAGATTATAATGAATAATCGGATATTGTTTATTTAGATCTCAATTTAATGTTTAACAACATTTCATTATGAAGATTCAATCAAGATATTTCCCTTGACCAGTAAATCAGGAAGTCTATACTCATAAGTGATTGCATGGTACGGTCGCTCGAACTCAGTATGTATCAGTAACATGACTTGTTTAGCAACATATGTAACGAGACAAAAAACTGACTTTATATATTTATTATCTTGACATTGTTAATTACCGTTTTTAATGTTTAATATTACATTTCAATTTATAATTAAAATATTTATATTGCGCTGAAGAAGGCTTGAAATGTCAGCCGAAACGTTCGCATAAATGTTTATTTCTTATGTATTTATTAATTCGTTTAAATAAATTTTATTAATATCATCTGACAACTGTGTTATGTTTAATAGCTCTTATAGCCCTTCTTTGTTTACAATTATTAAATTTAACAGAGCTAATTACTATTTTTATTTATTATATTTTTATAATAAATATACGGGTATGAATATCTGTTATTGATAAATCTACGTTTCACTAATACCGATGCGCATATTTTCGTTTCGTCCCGCGTAACAATTTCATGAAATGCAGTACGACGAATGGCGTTGAAACGCAGATTTATCGTTGTCTCATCTTCTTCTTCGTTATCTTCGTTTTCTCGTGTTTTTTCTCTCGCTAATATCAATTTTTTGATGCTATTAAAATTAACACGCCGCGAGTTCTCGTAATTGAGAGTTATACCTTTAACTTTGCAAGTTTCGTGTATAACTCCGTCGGGTGTTCGCACAATGTAGGCGTAAAATTTCTCTCGACTTCATCGGTCATGTTGCCTAGAAAATTATGGGTATGAGGTTCATATTCGGTTCGCCGGTGCTCACATAAATGCAAGAATCGGTATTGTAATATAATACATGACGGTCTAAGCGCTCTAGATAATCATATAATTTTAGTCGCGCTTGTGCAGTTGTGTATGCGGCTATCACGACATTAGTTATCGGCGAGGGTAGGACGGCTCACGTCTCAATTGCCACGAAACCTACATTGCCTCGTCATTTATTGGCAATATATCGGTTATCTCGTGCTCGGGACTTGTTAATAATAACATAAAACGCCGATGTGACTTAACAATTTCGGTATTTGGCAAATTGGATCGTTGGCCGAATTTTCCCCAAAACGAATTTAAGCAGAGCTTAGCAACCGAGCGTAAACCGGGATTTTGCGAGATGTTACGCTTATCGAGAACAATACCTTCGGTTTTCTTGTACTCGCGCAGGTGCTCTTTAGCATCATCGTTCGCGCATTCATCCGCTTGCCTCCTTAAGTTGCAAAAATGAGTTTATATATTTGGCGAACAATCCACCCTGCTGTGTTTCGCGATTATATTGACTAATTTTAAAATAAGTATTATAATAGATATAAGAGTTTTAACAAGGCTCTGTAATATAAATATAAATTTAACGTATAAGACGGGCAACAAGAGCCAAATCGCGGATGACAATGCGTTATCCTAACGAAACTAAATAATTTTCCGTTAGAATTAAATACCGGTGCACAAGGCACCAAATTTTACTTGGACACGACCAAGATTTTAAATATGAAATAATCTCATATTTGAGATTTAATTTCAATACCCCTTTTAACCCCCCTACTCAAATATGAGATTATTTCATATTTAAAATCTTGGCCGTGTCCAAGTAAAATTTGGTGCCTTGTGCACCGGTATTTAATTCTAACGGAAAATTATTTAGTTTCGTTAGGATAACGCATTGTCATCCGCGATTTGGCTCTTGTTGCCCGTCTTATACGTTAAATTTATATTATAATAGAATTAAAAGGCCAACTTAACGAGCTAATTGATTAGGTGTTAAAAATTTTTTTATTCTACGTCATAAAAATAATACAAATGATAATTAGTAAACGTTTCAACTGTACGACAGTCTTTATTAATACAAATATCGCTTTGCTGACATATCAATAAATTAAATAATTTGGAAAGACAGAACTTATCATACATGTAAAATATATAGACTTATAATATGAAAAAACGCAGTATAACACATCATACTTGTTGGCTTGAATTACGGTTGATTGTTCGAATTAGTCTCGAAAATATCGTGCAATAATTGTGATGCTACATATGTGGGGCAAACTAAAAGACAATTAGGCACAAGAGTAAATGAACATAAAAATAATATCAGATTAGATTCTGCAAGACACTCGGTGGTTTCTGATCATATTGTAAAGTTTACACATACTTTTAATTGGAATAATACAAAAATGTTGGATCACGAAAGGAATTATTATAAAAGGTTGATATTGGAAATAATATACATTAAAGAAGAAAAAAACAGTATCAACTTAAAAAAGGACACCGAGCGACTTGACCGTTCTTATTTTGATATTTTAGAAAAATTGTCTATGTCATCTTAGCATGACGATATATATACAGCGTCCTGACATTGTAATTTACATATATTGAGTTTGCTTCTTACAAAGTATACATTGTTTATAATGTTTTTCAACAAGAAATATTTTAAAGAATTTTTATCGTCTTGACATAGATGTAAGTGATCACTATCTATTTAAAAATCAAATATCCAATATTCAAGCTAACACATTAATTATTTCACAGTTCATTACATATCATTATTACATTATGGATTACAAAATTAGACGTTTACTTAAAAAGAACTACAGAAATCTGATGTTCGGGGTTAGGCTCTTTAACGACTAATTCGAACGATCAGCCGTAATTCAAGCCAACAATTATAATGTGTTATACTGCGTTTTTCATATTATAAGTCTATATATTTTACATGTATGATATAAGTTCGGTCTTTCCAAATTATTTGATTTATGGATATGTTAGCAAAGCGATATTTGTATTGATAAAGACTGTCGTACAGTCAAAACGTTTACTAATTATCATTTGTATTATTTTCATGACTTAGAATAAATTGTTAACACCTAATTAATCAGCTCGTTAAGTTGGTCTTTTAATTTATAACTTATTTTACATATTTTATTTTTTCAAATATTCTTTCTAGCGTTGTGACCACCAGTTAAATATTTTGAATACATTTTGTAATGCGCAATTTTTAACATGTTTTTCACATCGCATAGTGTTTTTAACATCTAGATTGTTTAGAGACTCAATGTCGTCGTAATCTGCATCCAAGGTCTTAATTATGAAACCGTTTCTCTCATCGTCCATTATATTGGCTAGCCATTTTCGCTTTTCAAGTCCTTTTACGTATACGATAGAGAATTCTTCTTCATCTTCTTGTAATTTTTCATTTATTCCAACGATAGCTGCAGTAATCAAGCGCTGAGCCATGCTGTATGGAATTTCCATCTTTCCATTGTAAGCCATGATGATGTTGAGTCAACCATAAGGCTTGACACCTCTCTGATTTTATGAGTAAACTCCATGGTACAGGACATGCGAAGAAATAATGTGATAAAATAAATCCTCTTCTCAGGATTGCCGCTTCCTTTACAATAAACTGTTTATTAAGGATAAATCCTTGCAGATCGACAAATTTTGGTACAGACATGACGAGGTCTCTCTCTCTTCAATGCGACTCAGTCGAGAGGAATGACGAAACTCTACAGCCATCTCACATCACTTTGATTATGTATCCTCTTTCCCTCTCTAAACAGCTGTTTGTGTAAACATTTTTTAGGTGATTTTGCGCACAACGTTGGTCAACGGATTGTACTGGATCACACGTTCGTGTATAATGAGGCAGTACGCAGTGGTATTATTAGGCACGTTGTCCTTACACTCAAATTCCAATCTCACATCTATTGTTCCGCTCTTGACCGATTCGTTTTGTCGAGAACAATCAATGATCACGAACGGACCGTTTTGTAAAAACCGTGTGACGGTGAGATTGGGCTCGAGGTATTCGTATCCGTAATAGTTCTTGCAGAAACGTGTGTAGGTGTCGTACAGAATTGACCATCTGTTTTTATCAAAATCCAGATTCATGTCGTCGTACGGATAACTTTCCGAGTTCAGAAAGAGTTTCACGTTGGTTAATTTACAGTCGTCGAATCGACTGATATCCTCGGACATGACATTTTTCCGGCCTGTCTGCAGAGCAAAAATAATCGTGGCTTCTCCAGTTGAGTTGCAGTCTTAATGGCCCACGAATGCTTGGTTGTAAGCTGCAACAGCGGAAACTTATACAGATCCCACGAGCGAAAACCCATGCTGAGGTAACGTCCACTTTCCAGAGCCCGCAGCATCGACAGCTTGTTGATCTCGCTCAACAACACATGTGGCATTCACTATTGTATTTTAAATAAGTTGATTACAGGCTCCAACGCCGAATTTCCAAACAAACAATTGTTGCCATTGCGCGATCGTATTAAGATCAATTCGTGACGCGCATTAATCACTACCCGTTTGTAGTCATCACAAAATCTCAATAACATGTAGAGCGGTACGCAGAAATTGAAGTGTCCATTCACAGAAATCGGATCACTCCAGCCGGCGTTACTCATAACCATGCTTCTATCGAATGATATCATTACATAATTTTTGAGCAAATTTGTTATTCCTACATTTCTGTTGCGATCAATCTCCACACCATCGAGTTCATATCGTATCTCATCAAATATGAATGCGATGCAATTATTTCTCAGTGTCACATTAGATCCCTCAATTGGATGGTTTATCTTCAGTTCTCTCTCGATATATAAGAAACTGTCGTATGGCAATGTATACAAATCCTGTTGTTGTATGGGTATTCTTATCTTATCACTATGTTGGCAAACAGGTTGTATGTGTGAGTCTCGATTTTGACGATGCGATCGTCAAAGATTGGCTCGTCCCCGATGTTGAGGATGTCTATCATCGTTCAAATGTTTCGTACCACGAATCCTAAATATTGTAAAAACGCAATGTTTGATGCGTTCAGTTTCTTCTTCTTAATGCAACCAGTTGATTGAATATTAGAGAATGTCGACATTGTCGTCACTAGCTTCGTAAAGATTGTGTTATCCCTCGCGTTTTTGTTCAACACAAGCATATCATATGCCGCACACGTACGTTATTGCTGTCGCCGTCATACGTGCAATCTAATGGTGATTTCTTCTCCTCGAAAATCGAGTAATCGCCCGTTCTGATCGACAATGCGTAACGTTAAATCCGTAATGCTCCGCACGATGATCGGCAGGTAAATGATGTGCGCCGGTGTTTCCGATATCAGGAGACGCGGTAGCGTCTCGCTAAGTTATATCTTTCATTCGTCAAATTAAAATACAATCTACAAAAAAAAATATCGAAAGATATCGAAAAAATAGCGAAAATATCGAAACAATAGCGAAAATTATCCGTAGGACGCTACTGTGTATCCTTTACCGGACGTAACATGATTTTCGTAACCTTGAAAACTAAAATTTGAAATATTTCATGAACGGGAATATATTTTTCAAAAGATGACCATATCAATCGAAAGCGCGATTTTTTCCGAGTAAAATGAGACCTTAACAAACTTGATAGCTCTATTGGTTGCGGAGATATGAATTTTTTAAGTTATTTTTGGTCGAAAAGGTGTCACTTTTTTGTCAGACTACGGCGTCGTATTTGTCCCGGTCACCCATCCCGACAAAGTGATTTTGTCCGCAGCTGCTTTACCTTTTAAGCAACCAAACGAAAAATAAATTCTCGTTCTCTCTCACTCCCTTCCCCCCCCCTTCTCCCCTTTTCTCTCTTGCTTTTCCACGCCTTCATTCGTTCTCTCTCACCCTCTCTCGTTCTCTCTCGCTCTCTCTCGCTCTCTCCCGCTCTCTCTCGCTCTCTCTTGCTCTCTCCCGCCCTCTCTCGCGTTCTCTCGCTGTTTCTCGCTTTCTCTCATTCTCTCCCGCTCTCTATCGCTCTCTCTCTCGCTCTCTCTCGCCCTCTCTGAAGTGGAGAAGACGTGTGTCACATCGCTCCGTCAAAATACTGAGTTTTCACCGGTAAACAGTGGAAAAGAAGTATAATAAGTTATTCAAGTTACGCTGCCATAAAAAGGGGATAGCTATGAAAGTTATCTAGCCGGGATATGGCGATCTGTGACTGTGAGCAGTGAATTTATTCTTCGGGGCATTGAAGTCTCGTAAGACAAGTAGACATTATACGTGGACACAATAGTGCTGACGTGTGAAAGTGGATCACAGGTGAGTGATCGATTAGGCTGATATTAGCGGTTTCGGCCGGTAATTATCGGCATGGACGATGAATATGCAGAGTATCGATGCTCGGCATGTAGGAAGGCAATAAAGAATAAAGTCGTCAAATGCAAAACTTGTATAAATAAGCTTTTTTACCATCCAGGATGTGTAATTAAGCATAAAATTCTGGACAGTAGACAAGAATTAGTGCCGTGTAAAGGCCCATTTGAGGAGTTTTTGATTGATAGTAAAGAAACAAACATGAAGACGGCAGGAAGAGATAGGACATCGTCTACAGGATCCGTGGGATCTGCAGGATCGTTCACAAGTAAAGGATCAGGCATTGATGTAAAAGTAGACTGGATCATAAAAACTGTAAAGGAAATAAAAAATGAAACAGCCTGTAAAAATGAAATTAAACTAATGATTAAAGAAGTAGTTCAAGAAGAATTAGTAAATGTTAAGCAAGAACTGGAAAACTTGAAGAAAATGATACAGGGAGTAACATGTGTATCAAAGGAAGAATCGCAGATAAGCTACAGTGAAGCGGTTAAAGGGAAGAAGAAAGAAAACGTTATAATTGTTAAGCCGAAAATGCAACAAGAGAGTGAAGCCACTAAAAAATTGATAAAAGAAAAGGTGGATATTAAGAGTATGGCTATGGGAATAACGAAATTAAGGAAAGGTAGCAAGGGAACAGTGATCGTGGGTTGTGAAACCGGCGAGGAGGTGAGAAAATTGAAGGAGACAGTTCAAGCTAAGCTGGGAGAAAATTATAAAGTGATAGAGTCGCCTCAATCAAAACCAAAGATAAAAATTATTAATATAGGTGTAGAAGAGATGAAATTAGATGATAATGAACTTATAAATACAATAAAGATGCAGAATAAAATAGATACAGCAAATATGCGAATTGTGAAGAGAATGATCAAAGAAAGGAGAAATAATCAATCTGAAAGAAAAGGAAATGAAGAAGGGTCAATAATAATAGAAGCAGATGAAGAGACACATGAGCTGATATTGAAGAAAGGAAAGCTAAGTGTAGGATGCAAGAAGTGTCCGGTATTTAATCACATCAATGTTAAAAGATGTTTCAAATGCTGGGGATATTATCATATTGCAAAAAATTGTACGCGAGAGGAAGCATGCTATAAATGTGCAGGAAGTCATAACTCGCGTGATTGTACAGCGACAAAGAAGAAATGTGTGAATTGTATGTTCAAAAATCGAACATACAATCTGAATATAAGCGATGACCATGACGCCCTTAGTCCGGAATGTCCGACCTTTAAGAGGGCGCTACGGGAGGAGAAGAGGAGAGCAGGCTGGGAGGACGCTAAATAGCAACCACAGGAAGAAGCGGAGATAATACTATATACAAATGCGCAAAGTTTAATTGCGCACAGAGATGAGATACAACATCAGATCATGAAGAAAATAAATCCTGCGTTCTTAGCATTATCGGAGACCAGAGTGACTGAGGATATCGAAGACAGTGAAGTGAACGTTCCGGGTTATAGTATAGTTAGATGTAATGCTGAGAATAGGAATACGGGAGGAGTTATTTTATACGTTAGAAGCGATATTAAATATGAAATAGTATTAGAGGGAAAAAAAAAATTAGAATCGAATTGTTGGTGTGTTGCGGTAGAAGTAAAAGATAAATTATATAAAGGAGTGATAATGGTAATATATCACTCACCGAGCGCATCGCACGGAGATTTCTTGAGATTTTTCGAGGATATAGTAGAAGAGTTTATAATAAAGGGAGAATGCATGGTAATAGGAGATTTTAATATAGATCTTATGAGAGATTCGTTTTATGCGAATAAACTGCAAACGGCAATGCTAAGCTTAGGTATGAAACAATATGTTAACGAACCGACGAGAATTACGAAAGACAGTCAGACAATTATAGATTTGATCTTCGCTAATAATAATAAAATAGTACAGGTAATTCATGAACCTAAAATTACGGATCACGCGTGGCTGAAAGTTGAGCTGAGTGTTAGTAAAACTGAAAGTAAATATAGAGAATTTAGTGCTAGGAATTATAAAGAGTTTGATGAAAGTAAATTTGCTATATTAGTGAAAAATAAATTACAAGAAAGCCAGGAATGTCAGTGTGAATGTATGGGTGTCAGTGAGAGGGCGAAAAAACTTGTCGATAGTATAGTGGGTGCGTTAGATGTAATGGCGCCGAGGAAAAAATTTAGAATTTCGAAAGTTTGGGAAGGGAAGAAATGGTTTTCAGACGAAATAAGAGAGGCTGCGGATAGAAGGGATAAGGCATATAGAAGAGCATTGTATGACGATACCGAACAAAATTGGTCACAGTATAAAATTGAAAGAAATACAGTAGTAAAATTAATTAGGGAGAAGAAAAAAGAATATTATGAAAATATGATAGATCTTAATAAAGAAAATCCTACGTCTATGTGGAAAACCTAGAAAGAAATAATTAGAGGCGAGCCAGTAGGCATAAAAGAGGTAGGAAATATAGATTTTGAAATTTTAGGCGATATCGAAGAGTGCAATATAGCTGATAAATTTAATTTATATTATATACAAAGTATTAATAGTATAATAAACTCTATAAAGGTCGTTAGATCCGGTGATATAATCGATCATTGGATGAATATAAATAAGAAAATTATTTATATTATCGAAAATAAAGGATTTATGGAAAATTTCGTGACTATTAAACTAGAGCAGTTAGAAAAAATTGTTATGGGATTGCCGAAAAAGAAAGGTACGGAAGAGGGAATAACTAGCGATATATTGAGGACAACTTTTTCTGTAATAAAAGAGGAATTTGCGAATATAATAAACAATTCTTTAAGAGAAGGTCTCTGTCCGGAAGGTTGGAAAACCTCTACGATAATACCGATTCCAAAGATAGATAAAGCGAAAAAAGCGAGTGATTATAGGCCTATAAATATGTTACCAATATTTGAAAAAGTGTTAGAATTAGTAGTAAAAGAACAACTTGAAATGTATTTGGAAACTAACGATATTATAACAGAACATCAGTCGGGGTTTAGAAAATATTACTCGTGTGAAACAGCGATTCAAACTGTCATTGACGAATGGAAATTAATAGTAAGCGAAGGAAAAATGGTAGGTGTAATTTTCATGGATCTTAAGAGAGCGTTTGAAACAATAGACAGAGAAAGATTATTAGGAAAAATGTATTATTATGGAATTAGAGGAATGGCCTTAGAATGGTTCAAATCATATTTAAATAATAGGAAACAGCAAGTGCGTTTCAATCATACATGGTCTAAATTATTGACAACAGAATACGGAGTGCCACAAGGCTTGGTACTAGGACCTTTACTATTTATAATATATATAAATGATATAATCGAAGGCTGTCCAGAAGGGTGCAATATAAAAATGTTTGCAGACGACACGCTTATATATGTAAGTGGAGAAAGTAGCACGGATATAGAGATAAAATTGAACACGGCTTTTAATATAATCGAACGTTGGATGAATATAAATAAGTTAAAAATGAATGCAAGTAAAACGAAGTATATGATAATTAGAAGTATTCGAAAAGAATTGAGAGGTAATACTATTTTGAAATGTCTGGACGGAATTGAAATAGAGCGTGTAGAGACTATGAAATATCTAGGTATAATTATCGATGACAGACTTCGATTTCAAGATCACTGTGATTATATGTTAAAGAAAATAGGTAAAAAAACGAGTTTCTTAAATAGAGTAGGTAATTACATATCAGTGTATACTAGATGCATTATATATAAGACAATCATAGCTCCTCATTTTGAGTATTGCGCGACGATATTAATAGGCATGGGGGAGACGCAGATAACCCAACTGCAGAAGGTACAAAACAGAGCTATGAGGATAATACTTCAATGTGATAGATACACCAAAGTGGAAGACATGCTAGAGGCGTTGCAATTTATGTCAGTAAGACAAAGATTACAATATAATATATGTATATTTATTTTCAAGATATTGAATAACCTGTTACCAATTCAGTTAAGAGATAAGTTACAAATAGTAGGGAACAAATGCGATAGGGAAACAAGACAAGCGGGTAATATCGAAATTCAATTTCGAAAAACAAGGAGTGCACAGAAAAGTTTGTTTTATGAAGGAAGTATATTGTATAACGTCCTGCCAGTAGAAATTAAAACTTGCGATAGGCTCGAATTATTTAAAAGAAGATTAAAAGCGCATATCTTACATATGTAAATGTTAAAACTGTATAAGAAAATAGCTGAGAAAGCTAAATAAAAGCTCATCAATCAATCAATCTCTCGCCCTTTTTCGCTCTCTCTTGCTTTCTCCCGCTCTCTCTCGTGTTCTCTCGCTCTGTCTCGTCTTCTCTTGCTCTCTCTCGGTTTTTTTTTGCTCTCTTTCGCTGTTTCTCGCCTTCTCTCGTTCTCTCACGCTCTCTCTCGTTCTCTCTCGCTCTCTTCCGCTTTTTCTTGCTCTCTCCCGCTCTCTATCGCTCTCTTACGCTCTCTCTCTCTCTCGCTCTCGTTCTCTCTTGCTCTCTTCCGCTCTCTCTCTCTTTTGCGTCCTCTTGCTTTCTCTCGTCTTCTCTCGCTCTCTCTTGGTTTTTTTTTGCTTACTCTCGCTTTCTCTCCTTGTTTCTCGCCTTCTCTCGTTCTCTCCCGCTCTCTATCGCTTTCTCTCGCTCTCTTTCGCCCTCTCGAAGCTGAAATCTTCAGATTTTCAACGGTTCTTTTTTTCATTTCTGTTCGATAATTTATTCAAAAGTTATGACATTTTTGTGCACGCATGCAATACTTTAATCTACATAACGTCTGTTGACACGTTCCACCACGTTTTGTCAATACACCGCAATAAACAACTTGTAAATTTTTGAAGTAAAAAGTTTAGCTTATACAAAAATAATTATAGAATACTTCATGCAAATAACAGAATTTGGGTACTAATTGTTTAATTTTATTTTTTAGCGGCCACTGTACAATGATAAACTTTTTTCTTTAATTTCATGCAAAAACGAAAGTCTTTACCAAACTTCAGTTTGCTAACATTTTTTCTGAGGTATCGCTCAATTTTTATCTAAAGTAACTGTAGTATAAAATATATTGAGAGTCACTATAAAAGCTACACGCATGCACATACATATGTAAGTACACAAACATGTGCGTACGTAAGCATAGATATATGTTTACATATACATACTTTTTATTATATCTTTTAATGAACTTTGCAAAAATATGTGAAATCCCACTAAAAGACATCACAAATGTAAAAAAAGTGCTAAGTTATATCTTTCGCAAGCAACAATAATTCTTTACAAAAAGTCGTAATCAAATATATTATCTTCTCAAAAATTATGTTTATAGCCAAAATAATTCTTTGCAAAAATTAATCATTATCAAAAATATTTTCTCAAAAATTATATTTATAAATTATAAAATGGTAGTAATTCAATCGACCAATTCTGACAAATAATTAAATTTATTGTATTTTCACAACGTTTCGGCCGTGGGTTTCGGCTCTTATCAAGTGCTATAATATAATATTAATTATTAGAACAATTATAATAATAATAAAATATATAAAAATATTCACACGTTAATACGCAACTATACCTATGTTCTTAAATCACAACTTTTTTAAAAAACAAAAATTCGATCTTAAAATATGACATTATATGATAACATGATAGTATAATACGAAATAACTATGTTATCGTGTCGATTTCGAGCTCCTTATATACTCACTATTTTGATCAAACTAAACGACCTTTATTAATTTTTTGTAAACATTATTTAAATTATCCGTGTCTTTTTGTAAATTAATTGTGTTGTCAAATTTTTTGATAAAAAACATCTCCGCGATTTCTCTTTTACTTACATATTTCTCATGATGTAAAATTTCTGGAGTAGACCAATTGAAATCATGACCATTGTCCAATTTATGATTACTTATGACGGAGTAATTACTATTGTGTAATTTAAAATTATTAGAATGTTCTTTTATACGTGTGCCTAATTGTCGTTTAGTTTGACCAATATATGATGAGGAACAATTTGCACAATTAATCTTATACACTACTCTTGTTTTTTCTTCTAACGGTAAAGGATCTTTGACGCGTCTAATTAATGTATTTAATTTTTTCGGTATGCAGTAAACGCTTTGCAAGCCAGTAAATCGTAATAACCTCGAAACATCCTCACTAAGTTCTTTGACATACGGTAATTGTATAATACGGTCAAATTTTTTATTAACTGAATTGTCATTATCCACATTGCGATCGTCATTATTTCGTGTCTTGAGCAATTTTAACCTATTATTCACAAACTTATTAATAATATCCGACGGAAAACAATTATTCGTCAATATCGATTTTACTTTAGAGATGTTCCTTTGATGAAAACAGTCGTCCGATAATAAAATTGCATGGTCAACAAGACTAAAAATGGTATTCTTTTTGTATTTAAAAGGATGATTAGAATGATAATTAATATATCTACCCGAGCAAGTGGGTTTCATAAACCAATCAGTTAACAAACTACCATTATGTCTAATCACAGTGGTGTTCAAAAAATTAATCGCGTTATCACTTTCAATTTTATGCGTAAATTTTAATCTCGGATGGTAATTATTAAAAGCCGACACAATTTTATCAACACCCTTTAATGGGATGATCGTGAAAATATCATCCACATATCTGTAAAACAGCAAAGTTTTGAAACTCAACCTTTCCAGGTAATCCGTCTCTAAGTCGTCCATCACTATATCCGCTAATATGGGTGAGTGCGGAGACCCCATAGGACTACCAAAAATCTGTTCATAGTAACGTCCGTTAAAAACAAAACTTGTTGAATTCATAATGAAATCAATTACATATAAAAATTGGAAAAGGTTGAATTTCGTTTTGGTCGAGATGTCCATCCAACGCTTTTTTATTCCGCTAATTACTAATTCTTTCGGAATATTTGTAAATAAGGAAGTAACATCTAATGATATTAATACTTCATCGTCATTAATTGTTTTGTTCTTAATATTCTCGGCAAAGGACCAACCATCCTTAATAAACGATCTCGGTTTTTTGATGGAATTAATGAGTATATTATGTATGTAGTTTGACAAATTATATAACGGGCTACATAAAGACGATACTATAATTCGTAATGGAAAGTCATCTTTATGGATTTTCGGCAACCCGTAACAACGTGGTAAATTACCGTTAGTTACGTTTAAATAATTGTAAGTAGTCACGTCTATTAATTTATTATCGAGCCAAGACTTAATGAGCGAATGCATTTTGTTAGTTAACTTTTTTACAGGATTCTTATTAATTATTCTATAAGTCGATTCGTCATTTAATAAAACTTCCATTTTTTGTATGTAGTCAATTTTATTAAGGATTACCGTCGTTTGTCCTTTGTCAGCCTTTGTAACAATAATATCGTCGTTATCCTTCAAAAAATTTTTTGACTCAGCGAAACATCTCAAAATATATTTATCTATATAATTAGTATGCCTCTGTGTACTTAAAAAATTATGGATAGAATTAGCTACCGAAATCCTAGTTGTTTCACGTGCGTTAGAAGGGATCCTGTTAATATTAACTTCTAGATTTTTAACAATCTCAAGTGCGCTATTAATCCGGGGGGGGGTCTTTCTTAAAACGTTGTTCTATTGGTAAACCGAAATTATCACCGAGGCTTAATATGTCAAGTACATTCTCCGGTATTTCTTTCTTACTAAGATTAACAATCCACTTAGATTTATCAATATTAATGAAGGAATTCACGAGTACATTATGTTTACGTAGCAATGCATTAAATTTGTTAATTAATTTGTTTTTAGTCATGTGTTTAAAAACCAAAAGTCTATTCCTGTTAAGTTCTGTAAATTTCGTGAGTAGCTCTCGAGATAACGAATCAGACAGTCTGCGTTCAATATATGCTATTTTCTTGTGTAAATATTTCAAGTTAACATTAATGTCTTTTATTTCGAGTTTTAGTAATCTAAATTTATAATGCTTAATATTACGGTCAAACCTTCGACAAATGTTTCCGCTATACAAACTTATTCCGTTACTTAAATGATCGATGTGTGGTGGTAGAATGTCATATGTCCTGCATCGTATTAAAAATATTAACTGCTGGTTACAAGTCACAATCCTCTTCTTAGTCATAATCCAAGATTTCAAGAGGGTCGTGTAATAGTTGCCATAACGTGTGGAAATTATTCGAAAAAAACCAACATTCGAACCAAACTCCATAATTAGGTCCAGGAGTGATAATAAATGATATAAACTATAAAGTCACCAGATGATAATTAAAAAATGGTGGAGTAAAAAATTAGTCTATACTTTGATTTATATTTTATTTTATTTACTAATGTGTTAAAATAACAATACAAAAACAGCGCTAAGTATTTTTTGCACATTACATTTTTTTTACTTTTATTTTTTAATTTAAATTAAAAATTTTTATTTAATTTTAAATTTTTTTAATTTTCTAAATTTAATTCTTTGTGCCTTATACTATCTTTTTTGAATATACGTTTAAATATATTTGAATTAAATAATTATTTAGAGATAAATAATTTATTTTATTATATATACCTATTTATCTAAATATTTTATAAAAATATATAATAACTTTACAATGTATATACATTCCACTTTAAATTAATTACATAATTATTCATGTTATTTAAATGTAAAGATAAATAAATATATATATATATATTTTGCTGAATTTATTTTGATATTATATATATTATAAACGTTTTAAAATAAAGCAATAATTATACATTTGTATCATTATAGGAAATTTATCTAAATATTATATATTATGTTGTCACTTACTTACAAGGAAAGGGTTAGAAGTGTCCCCCTCCGATTTTAATGAGCTTTGAATATGTTGTAGTCTAGGTCAAAATAGGAGACACGTATTTTTTTATAAGTGCTGAGTCGGCCGTTAAGGGGGTAAAACACCTTCTTGAAAAAAATCGATTTTTTCATTTCTCAGCGAATACCGTCGAAGCGATAAGAGATATAAACAAAAGTTTCAAATAAAAGTTTTATGGTTTTTAATGTACTTCAAAATCATGTAATCAGATTTGTCGAAAATGTCATATTTTTCAAAATCTTCCCCCCTCCCTTTCAATGTTTGAAAATTTTTTAATTTGTCTCATAACAAAACTTATAGCTCATTTAACGACAAATTCAATCATATATAATAAAATTGTATTCCGAAGTCACATTTTTCAGAAATAAATTAAAAATATCCCTATACACTATTATACGCCCGCTTCATCCGCCTCATGACGCTCGTTATTCACAGCGACAGTTATTTTTCTTCGCAAACTCACAGAAGCAACCATAAATTAGCAATAAATAATTTATGAGAATATATTTTTATAAATTATAGAAATTATATTTATAAATATAATTTATAATTATATAATATATATAATTATAATATATATATTATGTGACAATAAATATACATATAATTCATATGGAAAAGTAATGTTTGTAATGCATGAAAAATAAAACTAGTCGGACAAGGAAAATTATTGATCAGATGCCGAGGTTAATAGATCCAATTCTATGAATAAACAGATGTCGCATTCGCGAAATGAGTTGGTGCAATATATTATTTTATTAACAACTGCGTGCAGTGGAACACATATTACTATTAAAGCGTCTATCGAATATACGCAAGCGCGATAGTAAATATATTTATATATATAATAAAATAATTAAAAGGATTATAACTTATAAAGCGAGCGAAAAAATGCGTCGCGATATGAAAGTCAGCTGCCCGAAGTGCTGATACAGCCAGTATCACACGGCCAAGTCATCAAACAGAGGAAGAAATTACTCTCGAAATAGCGCTGAATTGCAATAAAATGCGAGGAAGGAAGTCTTCGGACTTCCTTCGCTTGCATTTTGATCACGCCACTTTAGAAATAACCGATGATTTTATTTGGTCATGCCACCGCGCGATCCCCCTCCGATAATCGTGCAGAACCGGAGGCGTTAAAAGCCACCGCCTAGAAGCGGCGGACAGTCACAAATCAGTTATCAAATAATTAACAAGTGCTCGAGTTAATTAACAAGACTAGCCGTTATCCTGAAAAAACAATTGTGCCCCACGCACACAACAATACAGTATGTATGTACTTTTTCGATTTTTAAAACTTTTATAATTTTTTGCTTTTACTTACACTTTATTCAAAATTGCGGTTTATCTGTTTTGTTTTCATGTATTTAAATTATAATTAATATTTTATTACTTTATTTAAGTTATTATAAATTATGTGATAAAACAGTGTTCTATTTTTCATGAAACTCGGAAAACATAACAAATTATTAATACGCATTAAATAATAAAATATTTTTGTTGCTAATAAGTATTTTTTTGCTAATATTTATAAAACAAATATACATAATGTTAATAATTTTTTTAGATGTTTAATCCAAGAAATGTAGCAGTACTGTTATACACTGCACTGTATATGAATGGGGAATTCCCAGAAAGTCCTGTTACAACAGATGAAAATGAAACAAAAGACATGATGGAAAATATGCTTCGATCAATGTATGAAGAAGCGTTTGAAGTTTATGAAGAATCATTATTAAATTTTCAAAACGAATTTGATATACCTGAAGTAGAACCTGTAATTGATGAAGAAAGAGAAGATGACACATATTTTGTAAAAGAAATTGAATGTGTTGCGGATTCTGTACCAATAGAATATAAAAGAAATGCAGTAGAGTTATGGAGAAGTGGAACAAAAAAGTCAAGAACTCTTGCATCTATAAGAAATAGATTTCGGAAAGTCACGTCATTACGTCAATTAAGAAGATGGGAGCAGCAAGTAAATTAAGGTGGCAGCAGATTTGATAAACTGAAAAAAATTTCAACATATACGTTAAATAAATTCTCTATGAAGGTATTCAAAAGGGAATAATTATTCATGACATTGATATTGCTCGATGGGCTATTCGCGCACAGAAGGAAATAAATCTACTTGGGTTTACAGCATCATTATCATGGGTAAAAAAGTTTAAGCTTGCACATAATATCGTATCTAGAAAAATTACAAAATTTATAACAAAAAAACATTTAGCGTCAGACAAAGATTTAGAAGCACGAAGCAAGTCATTTATCGAAAATGTTAAATCTTTTATTATGTATAATAAAAGATTTAACATTTTCGATAAATGACTTGCTTCGTGCTTCTAAATCTTTGTCTGACGCCAAATGTTTTTTTGTTATAAATTTTGTAATTTTCCTGGATCTCAAAATGATGCGATGTTAATTTTCCATATACAATATGGAATTGAAAATGTATATAATTCGGACCAAAGTGGATTTCAATTAGAATTTCATTCCGGTCGTTCACTATCACCTATTGGTATTAAAAAAGTAGAGCGCATAGTACTATCCATATCAGCAACTACACATAGTTATACTATACAACCTATTGTTTCAGCTGATGGTAGATTATTATCGCCTCTGTTTATTGTTTTAAAAGAACCTACTGGAACATTTGGTCCAATAGTAAAAGAAACAATGTTTAAAGATAATAATATCTTTGTCATGGCATCAAAATCTGGATAATTAACATCGCATCATTTTGAGATCTGGATAAAAGAAGTGTATTTTCCAAATGTTGGACCAAAATCAGTGTTATTATTAGATTCTTGGACTGGTCATTGTCCTGATATAATTCAAAGAAACAAATCAGATTTTATAGACAATATTAATTTGTTAACTATACCAGCTGGAGCAACGGGAAAAATACAACCTTTAGATGTATTCGGTGTTCGTTTATGGAAAAATTTTGTTAGACATTTTTCAGATACCATCATGCTTTTAGATCTTGACGTCAAGCTTTATTCAAGAAACAATATTTTAAAATTACAATCATTAACACATAATCAATTTTCATCATCAAGGTTTAAAAATTTATTCAAATATGCATGGTATAAAAGTGGTTATTTAGAAAAGAAACTAGAAGAATTTGATACACCAGTAGATTTTTGTTTCAAAACTAATTTAAAACCAACATGTGATATTTGCGGTGAAATTGCTGTAATTTCTTGCGCATGATGTAAAAAATCCCTTTGTATAAATCATTTCTTTTATGATCATCATCTTGTAACCGATATCAACCATGAATATTTGTTATTCTTGTATGCAATAATTATGTACGGTATTTTATGTAATATTTCCATATACATATATATAATGACTTAATAATGTAAAACAATGTGTATTACATTTACTTTATACTTTAAGAAATTAAATATTATAAAACAATATTTTGATTAGTAAAATACTCTATTTCTTTCAAGTATGTAATGTATGTTGTATATGAGCAAGGATGTTATCTGCAAAAATGTATAAATTAAAATATAGTAACATATAAATATGTTTCATTTATAAAACTTTTAACAAAAAAAAATGTATATTTGCATAATGTTCACGAACGCGCTGCGTGAGAAAGGATTGCACGGCACAAAGGATAAGTCACTTTTGTATCAAAAGAATTTAATTCTCTAACACACTTAATGACAAATACACTTTAACAAAACTTCTTACAAATGTTAATTATTTTACAGTGAAAATCGTAATCAAAATCAAAGTGCGGAATAAGCGGCGGTCGTCAACGAATTTTTAGCGGTTTAACAAGTATGCGGTTTTGCGTTATGCGATTCACGGCGGAAAAGCGATAAGGCTGACAAGCCGGGTGTGAGCTCCTCTTTTATAATTTTCAGGACGGAGCCCACCTTCGCGTAAAGCGCCAATAATTTTGCGTATTTCCAACATTGCACGAGGTGACCTGAGCGCATTACGCGTAATTGGCCGCTGTCAAAATTGACGGAACGACGGCTGGAAGAAAGCATGCGCGAGCGGGCGATCGCGATAATTATTGGTGAAACGAGGCGCCCGTGAGAAGCCGCGCATGCTCGTTGAAATATAATTGTTCGGTGGAACGGTTACGATACCGTTAATTGTTTGTATTTTGATAGGTTTTTTTCTATGACAGAATGATTTATGTCGCGGCATGTTTTCTTTAAAAAACATATAAAAACGGTATGATTGTTGTGACTTTCGATCGGTATAGAACATTCTAAAATATTCTATTTAAATATAATATCTCATTATGCGTATAATGCGTTTTGAACACATAAAAACGTTCTTTATCATTTAAAATTTGTTTACTTTATTATAAAAAACGACAATTTTTCTTAAAATTCAAGTTTATTCATAGAATTGGATCTATTAACCTCGGCATCTGATCAATAATTTTCCTTGTCCGACTAGTTTTATTTTTTATGCATTAAAAACATTACTTTTCCATATAAATTATATGTATATTTATTGTCACATAATATATATATTATAATTATATATATTATATAATTATAAATTATATTTATAAATATAATTTCTATAATTTATAAAAATATATTCTCATAAATTATTTATTGCTAATTTATGGTTGCCTCTGTGAGTTTGCGAAGAAAAATAACTGTCGCTGTGAATAACGAGCGTCATGAGGCGGATGAAGCGGGCGTATAGTAGTATATAGGGATATTTTTAATTTATTTCTGAAAAATGTGACTTTGGAATACAACTTTATTATATATGATTGAATTTGTCGTTAAATGAGCTATAAGTTTTGTTATGAGACAAATTAAAAAATTTTCAAACATTGAAAGGGAGGGGGGAAGATTTTGAAAAATATGACATTTTCGACAAATCTGATTACATGATTTTGAAGTACATTAAAAACCATAAAACTTTTATTTGAAATTTTTGTTTATATCTCTTATCGCTTCGACGGTATTCGCTGAGAAATGAAAAAATCGATTTTTTTCAAGAAGGTGTTTTACCCCCTTAACGGCCAACTCAGCACTTATAAAAAAATACGTGTCTCCTATTTTGATCTAGACTACAACATATTCAAAGCTCATTAAAATCGGAGGGGGACACTTCCAACCCTTTCCTTGTTAGTGCAACTTTTTGATGCTAATATTTTAACCTTTTTTCTCGTATTATCAATATAATTATTTAGCGCAATTTTTTGATTTCACTACTTTTTGATGCTAATATTTTAATTTTTTTCTAGTATTATTAACAAAAATAAAATATAATTTATAAATATAATTTTTGAGAAAATATTTTTGATAATGATTAATTTTTGCAAAGAATTATTTTGGCTATAAACATAATTTTTGAGAAGATATTGAGAGAATTATTGTTGCTTGCGAAAGATATAACTTAGCACTTTTTTTACATCTGTGATGTCTTTTAGTGGGATCTTATATCCTGGTGGTACCCTCGGTGAAAATTCATGTATCGTGTGAACGAGTTTGTCGTTACTACTGTACGCACCCGCGGTCACATTACATTCTACGCGAATAATGTTCATGTTGATAATGTTAATCGGCATGTCCGACTCATACCATTTTCGCGGTTGCAGTATACGGTTTGAGAATCCTAGCAGCGATCCAATATTGTTAGGTTTGCTAAAATTTATTTCGTAAACGAATTTGATCTCGCTTCTCATCGTATTGTAATTAGCGCGTAGCACTATCGGCCATTTTCCATCTTCAAAGTCATCGTCACGAACTGCGTGACGTTTCTGTGAAATTGTATGTTTCAAAAACTCGTGTATCGCTTGCAGCTTATACGATCCCTCAGGAATCGTAATTTCCGCGTCGTCTTTGCCAAAGTAAAATTCATTATTCGAGGAACTTACATTCGATATCGTGTGATAACTCTCAAAATCCGCTAGGCCGAGCTCATATTCACCATCGCTAAAATCTACGGTGGGAAAGAAGTTTACCGCGAGAACACTACTCCTCCCAGTCAGCGTGAATGTCATAGACATGTTGACATAACTATTCAACGAATACTGAGTTAAATAGCGCAATGTCTGTCTTTAAATTTACATGAGTCAATCTTTCGGAAAAACTGCAAGCACAATTGTCCACAGTTGCTTTGATTGTAAGTTTGATAAGAAGTGCGATTGTATTCTATCTTTGTCACATTTAAATGTCGCACCAATTCCTTGGGTGGTCGGAGATTACCAAAACTGTAAAAATATATAGCGCGATCCCTCCTCTTTGCATACGTTACCCAATGAGTACCCGGTCCTTCAGCGTTATCCAAATTTACGATGCCGCTCTCGTTTCGATATATATCTCCGATCGGTAATGAGTCATGCATAAAAACACCTCTAAAATACGGAATGCGCATACATTTTGCCAGTTGCAGTAATTGCACATTGGTAGTTACGCTGCAACTTTTCTATCATTCACCATCTTTGCTACACCAGCTGCTCCACCGATCAGGGATCCGAGCGCGCCCAACACTGGTAGAATCGGCAATACACCGCCGCGTTTCGCTACCGAAGTATCCGTTTCTTCGCCGTCTTTTTCTTCATCCTTCGATTGTTTGCGGCCCCTCAAATTGCGGTAAAACTAATGTGTTGATTAGTTTGATAGAAAGCCCGCACGGTGTCCGCTTTGAAAACGTATACGTATATTCAAAATTACTGCAACAGCCAAAGTATCGATATTTGGATAATTTGTTGACGTCGATTGACGAAATCGGCTACTTTACATTCTCCAATAATAGCGACGTCATTCCACCGAGCAAAGCATGTCCAAACTCGATTTTTGTTTTCGATGATGTCGCGTGCGATAATACTATAAGAGAATACTTTTCAATGGGACGCCACTCGAACGTCGACTGCTTCTACCTTTGCCAGACATACGCAAGAATACCGAAACATCTTATACGCGACAACGCGAACCTGCTAATCTTGTTTAAACAGGATGGTACCAACTTGAAACACGTAACAACGATCACGTGAATACCGACATGTCATACGAGGATTTTAGTAAATTATGTCATACTTGTTGGCAACAAAAGTATGGATTTCTAGTGATACACAAGGATAGCTCGCTTACGAATGGGCGATATAGAAAAGGATTTAACGTGTTTGAAAAGGGTTAAAACGCTCACTCTAGGGAAGTGCTTACTCTGCTGACATGGCTAATAAAATTCGCGAACGTAAAAAGATAGCAAAGGAGATTGCGAAAACGAGCAAATCGATCCGCAAAAAACATCGTGCTTTGAAAACCGGTAAGATTGATGACAATATCGCAGTTAAGACTCACTTTAAACCTATTATCGAGCCGCTACAAAAGATTGTCGACAACGCGACGATTTTGGTGAAAAACGAGCTTAACACTGACGACGGCGGTGTGAAGATCAAGACGCGGTATGAGAGGGAGACATCAAAAAAAAGAAAACAAAACCATCAAGCAATATAAAGAGGAGGAGGAGGAGGAGGAAAAGGAGGAGGAGAAGAAGGAGACACCGAAAAAGAGAAGAGGATTAAATGCACATTGGAATATTCTGCAAGATATTTCGAAGCCATTGGACGCTTCACTGTCGATAACCTTTACACCGAAAAGCGCACAACCTGTGATACCCAAAACACTCGTAGACGAAAATATGTTCAAAATCACGCGTAACCTGTCTGAAATATCCCTTCGAAACTGGTTAAAATCGTCGGAAGGCCAACAAATGATGCAAAAGGATTTGGGACCATTAGGACAAAAGTACAATACTCTCTCCTCGGTGCTGATAAAAAAAAAGAGATTGATAATGTACACGGAGTCTATTTCGGCAAGAATGAAATGCGCATCGGAAACAAGCAATTCGCGATTGACAAAGATGACAATATAATCATAGGCAACACGCGGTACATTGGAACGCCTGGATTGTACGAGTTGATCTTCAAGAGAAGGCCTGTTTACCAGGAGGACGATTTGCGAAAATACAAGCACATATTATTGGTGACAAACGCGCATAAACGCAATTTTGATGCGCAAGGTCGTGTGAAGAGTAGCAAGGGGGACAAGTACAAATATGTAATTGCACCGTTGACACGGATTGAATCGGACTACCCAAAATCTGGCAGGGGAATGCCTCACGCTATGGCGCTAACCGACAATAAGGTTGATTACGTGCCCTGGGACGACCCCAAAGAGCTAGTGAATCGCCTACGATTGCTCGACGCTTTGCGCCAAGCCGGCAACAACGCGCACGACAACGAGATCCTGTCGATCATCGAGGAACTTCGGGAAGCGGGCATTATTATAAATTAAACAGAGTCCCGACAAACTAATCAGTCCATCTGCGTCACTCGCATCAAAATGCCTATCAATAAAATTGGATTATTCGAACCAAGAAATGATAGAACCGGCACAAGCGGTCTTTGGAATAGATTAATGAAAAGTTACGTGCATGAAAACGCTCTATGTCGCGTCGTTACGGACTATGACGTAAGATCGCGCAAGATTCGCCGTGTAGCGCAACCTGAGGCTGACACCGATGCCGCCAACAAACTGTATGTGGAATCCTGTATTAAAAGATTGATGGATCAACAAAAAGAATCAGACGAGAAACTAACTATGTTGGAGAAGGACGTGCGAACATTACAGACTGCGATAAACGAACTTCATCGCGCGGCTAACGCTAATTCAGAAACGACTATCAACCTGAATGAGCGGCTGTGAACGACTCAGAAACATTTATAAAATAGTTGTGATACGGCTAGAAGAGATTCTTGAGTAGATACGAAAGGTTCTAGAACAGCTACGAAGGATCATCAACGTGCTACCAAACAACAATGAGTGGCAACAATGAACTACCCGGAAGCAGCAGTGAACGACTCGGAAGCAGCAGTGAACGACCTGGAAACGATGGTGAACGCAACAGCTACGATCGAGGTTACGAACATGTCAAGCAGGGCTGCGAACGAGTCCTTAAAGGTTACATACGAGGCTATCAACAACTCAATAAGGGTTGCGAACGGGTCAGGGACGGCTACGATCGATTCAAAAGCGGCTACGAACGGATCAGAAACGACTGTGAAAAAGGTTGCGAACGAGTCAAAGACGATTTTCGAATGGGTCAAGGACGGAAGTGAACAACGCTATAACGACTACCTAACGCGAAGAACGAGGCAAGAGCCTGAAAGAACGAGAATCTAACGAGCTGCATCGTGCAAATTATCCGAACATGTATCAGAAGAGGTGACGAGATTTACGTGAAATGGCTGGGATTTGACAATTCTTGGATACATAAGAACAATATGATTTAATTCATACAGATTGTATTTATTAATTAATCAAAAGAAAAAAGAAAAAATATATAATGTGTGTACAACATATATAAAAAATAAATATATGAAGAATTTGAAATATACTAAATTTTTATTTTTAATACATTCTTTCCTTACAATATTTATAAAAAATGTGAAATACATATATTAAATATAGTTTATTTACAACGGTATTCGGTAATGTCCCCATGGTAAAGTGTCGGTCGAATCAAGTACGACATACCGCTTGTCATCGTAGGGACTTAGAGCAATTTTCGTCTCGCGGATGGTATACACTTTATGCAATTTCAATCTTGTGCAAGATTGTTGTCGCATTATTTCAATCTCGTCATTAAGGCAGCGCGTATAATCGTCGAATGTTATACTACGCGCTACGACGTTACTTTTGACACCTTTTGCTTTTTTAGTGTCTTTTTTACTATCCACCCGCAAAGCATACATTTCTGCTTTAAGTCCGACGAATTCGGTCATTATCGCGCCGTTATTCTCATTTTTCATAAGACCCGGCATTTTTTTATTCTCAAGCGGTATACCGTACGCATTGTCCACAGCGTAATCGCTTGTATCAAATCAAGCGATATCACGCTTCAAATTTTTATAGACGTTTTCACATTCAATGTGGTATATTAAACTGTCTGTGTCGGTATACATTACCCGGCATTTGTCACGATAGAGCGGTGACATGTATTCATGATGAAATTCATAAAGACATACTTTCGATATGTCGAGTATGCACATGCCGACATAGATTGGTTTATATAGTTTTACTTCGAGTTTTCGTAATTCTATGGCAACCAACTTTTCCGAAAATATACTTGTACTATAAAAATTTGGTTTCGCGATCATTGCCTCTGCGCCGTATCGTCCGTCCCACTTTGTTAATAATTTTACATTCACATGATTACGCACATTTTCCATCGTTTTGCCAAATACCGCATTATTAATTAATTTATATAAATTTTTTTCAAAATTATTTTTCGCTTGTGTTCTAAACTCTGTATTAAGTTTGATATAATTTTTAAGCCATGCTGATTGAGTAAATTGTAGTATGCGGTATATTTTTGTAACGCGAAGCCCGTGACGCGTGCACTGCTGCAAGTTGCGGTAGTGAATCACGTAACGCTTCTTATCGTAAAGCGTTGCGAGGAGCTTATACTTCCGCTTGCTTGGCGGCTTGTCGCGTGTCGGACAAAACGGTAGATCAATGTGTGCATCATGAAAATGTTGCGGATACTCTAAATCTACTTCAAAGATATAACCTGTAGGCAAATCGAGTGCGATAGATGAGATGTCGAAATTCGATACATCGTCGACCCATCGAAAATCGGCATACGGCAATGGTTGACACATTGCCCATCCGTACAAATTATTTATATCTAAGTACATGAGGTAGGATGAGGTAGGTTTCGATGGGTCGTACGATTGCATGTACTTGTTATTAACATGTGCGTATCGACCTGAACATTGACTAACAATAAGACCGCCGCGTATACCCCGTTCGATAAACATAACCATGTCAATGTCTGTTAATAATTCGAATTTTATATTTGTATGTTTTAACATGGCGTCCCATGTATATTCCGGAAGAGTATAGTAATACGTAGGGTCAAGCCCATAACTTTTTATACAACTGTCGCGAAAATTTTCAAATATGTCTGCCAATAACAAGACATCAATTTTTAAATATAAATCACTATATTTGCCTAGCGTTCGAAGGGAGAATCGGTTTCATACGTTCTCGGCGTGTGCATAATCACTCTTGGATACTTTTTCACCGGTTAAAGAACTGTAAAATGATTCGCGCAGTGGTAAACATGCATCTTGCAATTTGTCGATACAGTCTATATATTCATATGGAAAGACACCTTTCCGTGTCAAAAGATTGAATTTTTCACTAGGTAAATTTTGAAACTGTGATTGTAAAATTTTTAATTTGTCTTTATTCAGAAAAGACACCAATTTGTCAAGACTAGCACTGAGAAATTTATATGAGTCTATGAAACGTAATTTAATATGATTTTTCGAATTGTTGTTTTGCGTCAATCTAACAGTTTTCGAGAATGAAATGTATTTGTCTTTCGTTATCGGAAGTAATTCGATTCCCCCTTCGAACACTGTGGCTATGTCCTCGATAATGAAATGCGCGTCGTAACCGGACAGATTATGAAAAACTATCGGAATACAAAAAGATTCTTTATAATTTAAATTGCAATTTGAGTGTGGGGGACCTCTGGACCGTCCGGTGAGATGGCAATGGTCGCGAACGCGTGCATCGTCTTGCTCAAACGGTTTTTCGCATATATGACAATGCGTTGCGCTGCGAAGTTTTGCCCACTCGTCAGATGTTAAATTTATTATGGGGACGTTTGTACTTACAATATTTTTTACACGTATTGCTAAATTTTTTTAGTTCTTCGGCAAACCACGCCACGCAATCGACACTACGGCGGGAATTATAAATAGATAATAAATTGTCGTACGAGCAATGTACATAATAAGCTAGGCTAAATACTTGATAGTGTTGATAAGTTTTTTCTTCTTCCATCTTTTTCAAAACGCATTCCAAGTCGGCGTACATCACGAACGGAAGCCGCTCCTTTCTGTTGTAGTTGTCAAAGCTGAGCCACTTGTCCTTATCGCTCGGTAATCGGATAGCGCAGTCATTCAATTTTCCACAGTCTACAGTATGCGTCTGCAACTTGTCTTCCGAATTGAAATAGTGTAAGCATCTGTAAAATAAAAAATTATAATTTTAATTAAAATTATTTTTTAAATTTTAGTTTAATAAATATATACGTACCGATCACAGATATATCTTCTACATTTCTTTTTACTCAGTTGCGCACTGACAAGTCGAGATAAATTCTTTATCCAAGCAAAATGTCCAACGCTGTTTTTGTCTTACACGTACAGCAAATTGACGTGTCTGTCTTTTTTTTCTCTGAAAGACGTAGCGGGACAATGTTGTTCTCGATGCTGTACACGTTTACGAAGATGTCGTTTGCAAGTTCAAACTTTTTAATTTGATTCAAAGTCACTGGAAACTTAATGTTCTGGAGATTCAGCACTGTTGTGTAATGCGAATAGGAGGATTCTCGATCCGTGTCTCTTTCAGCAGGATAAAGAGCGGCCACCACTGACCATGCGAAACACGCATTGTCCGCTGATCGCACATTAACCACCGCTCTCTTTGTCACAATTTCTCGCGGTAATTTGATATGATATCCCGTGCGCATTGGATTGTACTTATTTATATTTACAGTTAAATTAATTATTCGCGACAATGCCCAACCGCTATCGCGTTCCTGGAACTCTTCTAGCGATGCTAGCGTGGGCTCGATAACGTGGCGCTCGTATCACTCGCGTAAATTAGACGTGCGAAGTTCAAAGTTTCTCGTATTGACACTTTTATTGGCATGGTTATCACCAGATACAAACTCGCCGTTGAATACAGTGTTCACCTTCACACTGATGTGTCTCTGCAACACATTTTGCACGTTCTCAATTACAATGTCTTTAGCATTTTCCAAAAATTGTCGCGGTTCAATATAGTCTGCATTACCGCACCGGTCAGTATACGACTTTCAAACGCCGTATCGATTTCTCACCAAACGAGTCTTTGCGCGTTATTGCTGCCATCGATATTGCCACCGCTACTGTATTCACCACCAATACACATATATCGTCTCTGCAAGCGTACCTTTACACTCTCGAGTCGCACTATTGTAGCCACCATAAATTGTCTATGTCCAATCGAGAGTCGCGGACGCTTGACACGGTTGCATTCTTTAAGCTGTGCGATAAATTCGTTGCACTGTTGCAACCATTCAAAAAATTCGCTTAAGGTGGCGACTTGGAGGGACCGCTTCAATAAATTGCGCTCAATATGCTCTGCGTTTTTTATATTTTTTTTTTCTAATCACTATTATGCCACTGGCGCAAGAAAGTAATCACTAAACTTTTTCACCACTGCATCTATGCATTCACAAATCGTACTATGGCTTGACGCGCTCTCATCCTCCTTATATGTATTTTACCTAATTCTGTATTCTTTTTTAGCATTTAGTGTATCTTAAAAAATAGTTTCCCATGTCGCGTTGCTGTTTTATGTGTGGAGGAGTAAGACAGCCGAACGTTGGCGCCGATGTGTTGCAATTAAAAAAAAAAAAAAATTTCTCTCCCGTTTATGGGAGATTTTCCGCAAGGATACAAAGCTGCCGAACGTCAGCGCTTTTACATTTACACCATCTATAAATAACGTTACGCCAGTTCGTCGCAACGTCAGCCTTAATATCTCAATTCTCTTCCGTATGTCAGAACAATAAAATGCCCATTGTTACGTCCCAGGGGCGATGGGCGGCGAATTTACCCACGTAATCCCGAAGATCACGAAGACCAAATTTTTTGATAAGGGGCTAAACCCGAAATTCCCGAATTATAATGAAAGTCGGTTCCGGATCGTTATGAGAGGCTTCCTCGCAACGGGAGAGATATGAGAGGAAGCCGCTCAAGGTTCTAGGGCAGACCCCGCAGGTTGCGTCGCGCACAGCGACAGTTCCTACTAGGATTCGGAAACAGAAGGCACACTTCTTGTGACGCGAATCGTCTCCCAGAGTGATATAATGACGTACTACGCGCTCGTGTAGGCTCTGTTGTGGGGGTTTTAAATTAGTAAAACAGTGATCGCAAATGACTGTGCGCGTGGTGAGATGTCTATGAAATATGGCTATAGTACAACAAGCGAATGCTACTTATTCGGTATAGAAGGGATAGGGGGCCGGGACCCGAGTTATTAGAGCTAGGAGTTCGGGGGCACATTATCTCAACATTGCACAGTGATTCGCGTAACTACTGACAATGAACTCGCGGAGCATCATGCGCGGATCGTGGAGCAAAGGTAGTGGCAGTCGAGGAGGGCCACGTGTTTGTAGCATCCCAGGTGGCGGCAAGGTGAGTTCCGAGTATCTGTAGGCTTTTACTACCGGAGGTAGTGATAAAATAGTTTACGAACGCACTTTGTTCTGTGAGGTTATGGTCGCTTACATGTCCGGACAGAAGTCGTAATAGCGAGGGTTAGCGAACACCCATATACCATTCCTATTCGGGGGTAGGAATAGAATGGTTTACGGACGCCCGCGAGCTAGGGATATTTGAGGTAGCGATGGTGGGAATTTATGAACGCAAGCTAGTGAAACACGAGGCGGCTATGATACGAGGTTACGGTAGTCGTGTACACGCAAGGACGTGCGAGCACGTTAACTGCGTTATGTACGATGGTTACGAGGTGAGATTCCGAAACCGGGTGCGTGGTCAGGATAATCGTACAAATACGGTGGCAGCGTGATTGTCGACCACGTGTTCGAAGAGACATGTAAATATGGCGGCGGTGTGGGCTGACGACCACGTGTTCGAAGAGACGCGTGGGTATGGCGACGGCGTTATGCGCCAGCCATGTGCTCGAGAAGACGCGCAGGTATGGCGGTCGCGTGGGTTGATGACCACGTGTTCGGAGGGACGCGTGGATATGGCGACGGCGTTATGCGCAACCCATGTGCTCGAGGAGACACGCAAATATGGCGGCGGCGTGGGTTGACGACCACGTGTTCGGGGAGACGTGTGGATATGGCGACGGCGTTATGCGCCAGCCATGTGCTCGAAGGAACATGCAAATATGGCGACGGCGTGGGTTGACGACCACGTGTTCGGAGAGACGCGTGGATATGGCGACGGCGTTATGCGCCACCCATGTACTCGAGGAAACACGCAAATATGGCGGCGGCGTGGGTTGACCACCACGTGTTTGGAGAGACGCGTGGATATAACGACGGCGTTATGCGCCAACCATGTGCTCGAGGAGACGCGCAAATATGGCGACGGCGTGGGTCGACGACTACGTGTTCGGAGAGACGCGTGGATATGGCGACGGCGTGGGTTGACGACCACGTGTTCGGAGACACGTATTGATATAACAAATCGCTTACCGTGATGGCGCGTCTTCTCTGTTAATATCCTTGTTTGACGGCTCTGCTAACCTTGTCGCGTGGGCGGATGCGCTGTTCTGTGGTCGCGTGCTCGAGGCTCTCGTGTTAACTTCCACATCGGCGGGGCGAGTCGTCCGCAAGGAAAAGGGGATTCTCGTATGAGGACAGATCGTTGAATAAACACAACCACTTCGCGATTCGACTATACTTCTAACAATTTATTTTACCCTTAATACAAAGACAATGAAAGCCGTGAGGCGGCGATTATAACTAACAAACTTATACTTTTAGAATATAACGAGATATGAATCGAAGAATAAGATTTTATATTATCTAGGTCGCTCGGTTACAATTCGTTGATTTTCTAGTTGGGATGTTAGACATTCAATCGGATTTAGCACGCGTCGAAACGGCGTCACCTAGATCGGGACGGAGCTACGCGGGAATCGGTGTTCACTCGTTGACGCCGGAACTAGAAGTAGCGGCTTCGCCTTCCGCTCGTGTCTCTAGTCTTTGGTCATGGGGTTGCACCTAGATGGTGGATGCGGTTTCCTTCTGTGCTCGCCGTCGCGCCGCCTGGTGGCGTCGTCCGCTAGTGTCGGCCATCTTGGATTGCGTCTAGTTTATGGTGTGTACCTATTTCTCTAGGCAACACGCCGGGATCGGACTTATACTATAGCGCGCAAGCAACACGCCGAGGTCGGACTTATACTATGACGCGCAAGCAAGACGCCGGGATCGGCGGACAAAAAATAGAGGTGGAAGAGGGGTTGGTTGTAACACCATAAAATGTGAAACAAAGATTTTTTTTATGGATTTTAGAATGCTCTCGATTAGAAATTCGAGCAGCCGAACGTTGGCGCCAATGTGTTACAATTAAAAAAAAAATAAGGAAGTTGTTTTCGCTCTCGTTTATGGGAGATTTTCTGCGAGAATACAAAGCTGCCGAACGTCAGCGCTATTACACTCGTACCGCCTATAAATAACATTTTGACAGTTCGTCGCAGCATTGGCGCTAAAATCTCAATTCCCTTCCGTATGTCAGAACAATAAAATGCCCATAAAAATGAGTTTTATGGATTTTGTAGTGCTCGGTTTTAAATTTGGACAGTCATAAATCACACAGATAAATACCTGTGAACATGCTTGGGACCTTCCCCCTTCCCTCATAAAGATAAACATCTGTTAAACATGCTTGGGGACCTTTCGCCTATGAAAACCCCCGCCCCGCGTGACGTCATCCCCCCGCGCCCTCAAGATATCCCCTCGCCCCGCACCCCGCTCAGAGGACCTGCGTTAGAACCCGCCTTATATCACTACTGAGTCGGATATGGAATTCTCCCATTCCATGCGAGTGTGTGCGTCGAATTGTTCGATGATCAGGTGGTTCAGAAGGTCTATTCTGTATGTGTCAATGGGACGACCTATACTTTTCTGCGCCTTGACGACTGTGACGGCAGCGTTATACGAATACGGTGCAGTTCCTCGGCGGTTCCACTCTTCATCCTCGGCACGGCGGTGAATGCGGCGAAATTGCATCGGATAAGTTCCCTCTCATTTTCATAATGTTTACACAGTATTGCCCATGCACGTTCATAATTATCTTCTGTCACTGGTAACGAGCTTATTAACCTTTCAGTTTGTCCTTGCAAACTCGAACGAAGATGATGCAGGCGTTCGATGTTGGAGATAGTGGCGTTCTCACCGATGACGGACAGAAAGAGGTGCCGGAAAGTTGGCCACTCGGAGTAAGGTTTCCGAAAACTGAGGGATCCTGACACGAGGTCATGCGGTTCGAGGAGCGGCTTCGTTCAACTTAACGGTTTCCGAGGCGGATCGAGTGCGTTCAGCGTCGTCCAGAATGCTCCGTTGCTGTACGTACGCATTTTCAGTTAGGTCGTGGAGTTCTGAGGTGACGTACACACTGTCCCTGAACCTATCTTTCAGGGCAATGCATAGCAGATCGTACTGGGCTTCGAATTTCTCCCAAGCTTGATCGAGAATCCTGATGCAGGTAGCAACGGCACTGGAGGTGATGTTGGGGACGCCCATCTTCTTCAGGTACTCCACAGAGCGTGAGATTCTAACTTGGATCTCACGCTGACTGTCTAGTAGTGTAGTGGCATCTATACTGTAGCACTCATTGTGTTTTTTTTTCAGGCACGTTATACTCTCGTCTTCAAGGACGTTCACACACGTGCGGTTGCCGGCGCAACGACTAAAATCCGGCTCGAAGGACCAAAAATATGTGCGCGAACGCGTGAAGGAGAGCGTGAACTGAAGAGCTCAATAAACTAAGCCACGTTATTTAATTAACACAAGAGTTTAATTACTGACACAATTTACAAAATTCAACAAAGAGTTCCAATTAGAGATCCGAAATTGTTTAACAATAGACAAGCGAATTAAGTACGGTTGTTAGTACGGTTTTACAAGCGGTTTAACAACGGTTTGGCGTGTAAGAACTCAAAGACTCGGCGGCGCAATTTTTTGAGCGCTTTTTTTATCATTGCGGTGTTGAAGCCCCACTAATTTTAATGCGCCAATTAATTTCTGTTAATTTAAAAGAGACGAAGGTGACGCGAGGGCGCCTGTCGTAATTGGCTGCCCGTGATCTGTGCGAAATAAGTACGCGCCTGGCATGCGCAAAACGCTCGATAACGTGATCGATTGGCTTTCGGAAGCGACGTGATTGCGCGGCGCATGTCTCTTACGAGGCTGATTAGGACGGTATCAGATATTTTCGGTTGAACTATGTTGTGATAATTGACATATTTTTTATACTAATCCTAATTTATTGCCTACTTGTTTGTCTCCGGTGAACCATTTTTAATCGGTTTTTTGGTATATTTATATACGCAAATGTCGATTTCACACGACCGAAATAATTAACTTGAATTAATTATAATGATTTTTTTTTGCAATTTTGAACAGTTTCATTTTTGAGAATATTAATAAGAGATTAAAATTTTTAATTTCTAATTCGGAAAGCATTATTTCAAACAATGTTAACCAATCAAATATTAACACCTCATTTTTCACCATTCCATATTTACCTAACTTGTCTCTGAACAATTTAAAAATATTTTTAAAAGCATAGATACAAAACTTTCATATCGCAGTTTAAATAAACTTAACAAATTCATTAAACCACAGAAAGATCCTATCCCTACGAACTCACTAATAAACGTGGTTTATAAGATAGAATCTAATGATTGTAATGCCTCGTACGTTGGACACACAAGTAGGAAATTACATACAAGAACTATGGAACATAAAAAACAAATTAATAAATCTAACAGCATTAAATCAATCATCACTGAACATAGATTGGATCATAATCATGAATTTATCTGGGATAATGTGAAAATCCTTGATAAAGAATCCTTTTATAGAAAAAGACTCATTTCTGAGATGATTTTTATAAAAAGGCAGAGTAATAGTTTGAATTTACAAACTGATACTGAATGTCTCCCTGACATATAACATATACTAACATTATAGATAGACTACCTAAGCTAGCGAAGTCACAAACACAATCTTAATAAACAACACATCACACGACCTTAAACTGATCGTTAATCCTAGTTCTTTGCGAACAGTTATCGAGTTCAGACATATTTTGTAATATTTGTTATTGTGATTTATTCCGATATTACCTCATTTTCTGATATCGTGTAAGTTTCTTAACAGTTTTTTAATTTATGCTGTTCAACTGATTAGTTTTTTGGATTTTGAACTTTGTAATTAATTGCGTTGATTTGTATTAAAGGTTTAATTCTTCATATGTCATTTACCTTCCAGAATATATTAATGTCATTTTTAATTAAATTTCAATTTAATAAATATCTCAAAATGACACGTGAAAGGCACAACTATGTTGAACAATTATATATGATTCATATCTTTTTTGACATGTATTCTTCCATCAATCTGACACATACATAACTGCATTATAAAATTTAATCATATTAGATTTTACTGCGATAATTATTTAATAGTGATATAATTTGAGTTTGATTTTGACTGATATGCGTCCGAATTTGACAGATTTAATTATTATGACTTTGTATTTAATTTTACGTTTGTTTTTTAATAGAATTTTAAAGTATGTATTAAGATTTCGTTTTGCGCTGAAAATGGTATAAAAAATTGTACCAAAACGTCCGCTTATTGATTTAATTTTTCTTCTTCTGTTATTGTACATTGTTCGTATTTATTATGTTAACCTTTTACTCACATTAATAATTAAATAATTTTTATTTCTTACTTTACTACATTTAATGTCTTTATTATAGCTCTTACAAGCCTTTATACTATATATTACACTATATATTTAAAAAAAAAAAGGTAAGAATCTTCTCTCAACCGTACTGGCAAATATTATTTATTCAATCACAACGTTTCGACCCTTCTTTGAGTCCTTATCAAGTGATCTAAATATACATAGACAGAGATTAATACAATAAAAAACAAAATTACTTCACTAACAATATTACAAAATGATAAAAAGAAGCAAAACATACTTGTAAAAATGAAAATAAAATTATAATTTTAAGATGTCAAGAACGAACAATGTCGGTTTGACAACACGTCAAGACTCTTAGACGAGTTATTGGAGACTAAACGACCTTTATTATTTTGTCGTAGATATTACTTGAATAAATGATAATTCTGCCTATCTGAGTCGCTAATATCCTTCTTCTTCTTCCGTTCTTCTTCTTGTTCCGGCTCTTGGTGTATTAACACGTCATTTAGTTACCGAAAACTCGTATGCCGCGTTGTTAAAAGAATCCGTCGAGCTACGATAATTGAGTAAATATCTACGTTTTTACTATATATTTTTATCAAGAGCTTTTAACTACTAGATAAATATTTATTTGTATCAAATAAATGATTTATATAGTGTTCCGGAACCGTTTAATATGCTTGAGAGTCTCCGCGAAACGTTGAATGTCGCGCGATCGGACATATTGAGACGCGTCAATCGTCGAGTTCGCGAATCACGAATTTTCCTCGCAAACGAGGCATCGCGCATAGCCGATCCTTGTCACGCCTCAGTGTAATTCGCATTCGCGATCCTTTTTCGCCAACTTGAGTGCGCGGTGTATCGATTATGATCTGTCGCGCACCCCCGTTTCTGCCTATCTTGAGTCGCTAATATCCTTCTTCTTCTTCCGTTCTTCTTCTTGTTCCGGCTCTTGGTGTATTAACACGTCATCTAGTTACTGAAAACTTGTATGCCGCGTTGTTAAAATAATCCGTCGAGCTACGAAAGTGATTCCTTTCCGCCGGTCATTGGCAAGATTTGTATAATATCGTGCCCGCAATATTTTCAGTTAGTTCCGTTCATTTTTGTGAACTACACGCACATTACGGCTGCCGTTACTATCGCACGTGTCACCACGTGCCCCGACATTACAGCGTTACGGAGACTCTTCAAGACCTCGATCTCGCGAACGGTGCGTCGCGCATCCGCGTTCGGCTCTTGATCACTGCGATCTTTCGTTAACATTGTCACGAGAAGATTTTCGTCGCGTTCGAAACTACCGCATAGTTCTGCCCAAGATTTCCGTCGCGTACGCGCGCAGCAAGGCCGATCAAGCGCAAGATTTCCGTACGTTCCCGTTGAATTTTTTTCCACCGTTCGTCGAGTGTGCTTAATTATTACATGTGAACTTTAGTTATCTGTGAAATTCAGAATAAAGTGTTTTTAAACGATATTTCCGCTGTTAACAGTCAATCCCCTCTTCTACTTTATTCCCGATAAAAATTGTATTATCAGCGCAATCCGCAACATATAGCAATATAGAAATAAAAATATTTCTTAATTTAATAATACTTTCAATGCGGTGACATTCTTTTATATACTTGTCATTTTATTCTTGGCAATATGTGAAACATTAAATTTATTTTAATTGTGTAAGTAAGAATTAAATTAAATTATCATTAACTTTGATTTAAATGTCTGAGAAAATTAATAAACGACACTTCTTTCCTTTTTACAATATTTAATTAGTGTCAGAATTACTTTTAAATATAAATTAAAGTTGGAAGAGCAGTCGCCCGGCAAGCGGAAGGTCTCGGGTTCGATTCCCGATTCAGCCGACTTTCGGACCAATATTTTTCTCGTCTTTTTCTTACAGGGGATGTTAAGAGAAGGAACAAGGGGAATTTCTGAGATCCCAACCATAGGATTCAAATTCCTCAGTTTCCAAAAATTTCTAATCTTAATTTGTCGCAATAACATCGCTTTTGGCTCTTAGTCGAGATGAAAATGGAGTTTTTAATAAATTAAAGTATTAAATCAGCCAGAGATATCTATTAAAAATTCGTACTATAAATTTACACACACAGACTGTGTTTAGTTTCATATATATTTTTTCTTTTATGTGTAAATTATAATATTTTTAAATTATTTTATTCGATTAATCTTCATGGGTCGATAATTATTTCAATATTACGATTCCTAAATTAATTATACGTAAAGATGTGCGTAAATTACATAGTAGCTCCCTTTTCATATTCTAATTGATGAGCTATAGAAAAATTTCAAGATATTTTAATTGTTTTTCGATTTTAGTATAACGGATTTTTATCTTTCTTCGAATTTTATGTTCATGGTGTAACATTGTTGTACAAATTTTACGTTGTTAATAAAGATTCAACATTTATCATTTAAAAATAGTAAGAAACGAAAAATAATAGAGAAGCAAATGGAATAATAATATATTGAATAATAATAATAATATATTTTTGATATTAAAATTCATCGCGTTGATTGGAAAAAGCATATGTTGTTAGACGCGTACTTATTGTAAACATGAATTTGAGGAGAAAAGGTTTTAAATTCATACTTTTTATCTTCTATCTATGTTTATATCTCTTTTAAATATAATTGTAAATTACAATTCAGATAGACAAATTTTGCAGTATTTCTATGTTAATAAAAATATTAATAGGAAGCGTCAAATTATGTTGCACAATTTTAAAATTACGAGGTATAATTTTATAACTATTAATATCAAGCACGATATACACTTCCTCCTTCTCGGCCATAGAGCTAAACGCGATATTATTGCGAAATTAAGTAAGTAAATTAAGGAATCTGAGAATTTGTATCCTATGGTTGGGATCTCAAGAATTCTCCTTGTTTCTCTTTTAACTTCCCCTGTAAAGAAATAAGCGAGAAAAATATTGGTCCGAAAGTTGGCTAAAATCGGAAATCGAACCCGAGACCTTCCGCTTGCCGAGCGAATGCTCTTCCAACTGAGCTATTCAGACACTTACGAAACAATTCTTTTCTCAATGCTTTCACCCCCTAAAGCGTCGTAATTAGGCCCAAACGCGAATAAACAATAATAAGAATATTGATCGGCTCTTTTAATATAAAACACGATATACACCTCCTCCTTCATAGGATACATAGGATACAAATTTGAATCCATAGGATACAAATTTCCAAATTCCTTAATTTTCTTGCTTAATTCTCGCAATAACATCGCGTTTAGCTCTATGGCCGAGAAGGAAGAGGTGTATATCGTGTTTTAAATAAAAATATTTGTAAAAATATATTTTATTATGATTTATTATTTATTTATTATATTTAAAAAAAATTAATATATAAATAATCAGAAAACATTTCCTGGAATATTTGCATCCGACGATTTATTCCTATTACATTATTAAATTCTTCAACTGGTACATTGTTTAAATCAAAATTGTCATAAATTTCAGGAAACTCACAAAAATCATTTTCGTCAATACAATAATTGTGCAGTATACATGCTACAACTGTATTAGTTATAAAAGATAATTTGCGATATTCAGTGAAAAATTTAATACGACGAAAACGTCCTTTTAGTTGACCAAAAGCTCTTTCAACCAACATTCGCGTCGAAGAATGCAGATAATTAAATTCGATTTGTTGAGGTGTCAAGTGACCATTATCTCTGAATGGCGGAACAAGCCACGGTAAAGATGGATATGCGGAATCACCTAATATAAATGTATCATTAGGAAATAACATGTGATTAGTGGATGCTAATTCATAAAATGGAGATCTTCTAAAGACACGTGCATCGTGAAGTGAATCAGGCTCACCACAATATATATTTGTAAATTTCAAATCTGCATCTGCAACTGGCTTGTAATATAATAGAAAAATATTTTTTTTCGATTGCAGTAATCGCACGCATCGGTCACAGATTTCTCTATACAAATGTGGGTGCCATCAATTGCTCCTAAAACGTTTGGAATTCCTCGCTTTTTGAAAAACTGTTCACAAATATCTAAAACAGTATATCCTTGTGGCCATCTAATGATTGTATCCAATTTAGTCAGGAGCCAAACTATTACTCGTCGTAAAACTCGAAATACCGATGCAATAGAAACGTTAAATTTATCTGCCATTGTTCTTAATGGTTCAGTGTTAGCAATGTACCATAAGAATAACAAAAGGCTTAATTTGGCTGATATGAGCTTTACTCCAAAACCATGTGATGGTATAAAACCAGATAATTCTAACTTATCTAAAAAACATTAATGCTTTTTAAAATTTTGCATAATATACATATAATTACATAATTACAACTGTAATATATACAATGTATACTTACTAATTAGTTTTAAAATCAACACATCGTTTTAATCTTAAATGTTCTTTAAATTCTTAATTAGTCCAGGAATCAACTACTTATAAATAGTTTTCAACACGATGTTTCTTTCGACCAGTTATTAAATATTTCATTAAGAGAAATAATAATACATCTTCTTCTTCACTGCTAGATGATAGAATGCTCTCTGAATCGCTGCTTGACTCATCATTTAAATCATTATCATTACTTGTTGAACTGCGCTATATAAATTTGGTTTTTCCAACAATTCAAAAACAAATCTATTATTGCCCTCGTCCATCTTCAAGATATTAATTTAATTAATATTCAGTATTCTAAATAAATACTTTATTAATATTTAGTATTTTAAATAAATACTTTTAATATTTAGTATTCTAAAACAAATTAGATTTATTTTTATTTTTATACAACTCAATTAAATCTTCTTTTTTGTTTGTGGCACCTATACACAAGATAATATATATTATTATTTATATAGTACAGAAATCTGGTGTAATAAACAGGCACAACCAATTGAGCGCGAACTAGCGGCTATGTTGAGAATCAAAAACCGTTTCAGCAAGCACCTATGCACAGTGCTCAATTCTGTTACACAGTGCCTATCTGTGTCTTCCTTGCTAAAAAGTACCCGTAATCGAACCGTCGCAACTCGGGGGGGGGGGGAGGCGGGATGGTGGTGGCCATACCGGCGGTTTAGAAGACGGAGCAGAGGTCGACGGCTGATCGGTTTCCGCCAGGATCTTCTCAATCTCTTTCAAGACGTCGTCCGTATCCTTCAACATTTCGTTAACTAGTGACGTGTCTTTGTTGGGTTCCGGTTGTTATAAGTCGTTATTGTTTTCGGCAGCGGGGTCGTCCGGATTTTCTTCCTCGGTGTCGGTGTTATTATTCTCCTCCCTCGCCTTCGGATTCGGTGTTGAGGAAGGAATCATTGTTTTTGTTATTCTCGTTTTTTCGGCTGAGCCCGTGCGTGGGTTTTAGGTCTTGTACGTGTATAGTACGTGTCGGTAGCATTTCCCGGCGGCTGCGCAGATCCACAATTATCGGTGTTCCGCGATATGCTTGGCTCCACTGACCCCAGAGCAGCGAACACGATGTGGAGCTTAGAGGCAAGTTTCGCGTTATAAAGAATATCGGAACCCGCGGAAAAGAAAACTCCTGTTGATTGATGACAATAAGCTTTATTACTAACACTGTTCGGGCACAATTAATTTGCACTTTCACACGAGAAAACGTAAGTCCTTTCGGGATCAAGACAGATTCGATTCCGAATTACAAGAGAGGACACGTGAGCAAAAAAAGGGAGCAAGAGCTCGCCAATTCGTCTCCGAAAGGAAAAGGACCCGGCTCGCGCACTGAGGCGACGGACAGTGAGTCGAACCAAATCGATCAATTTCTGGTCGGACTCGGAACCCCCCCCCCCCCCGCCTCCGTGCCCCCGTCGCGACTCTAATCACGCGGCAGGACGAGGGAGGCAAGAGGAAAAGGCGAGTCCGAGCGAAAAGCTCGGATCTCTCCCGAACATGCCGCCCGCCTCGTTGTGAGCGACGAAATAGCATTAACGTTCGCACGGCCGCCCGCCGTGCGAGAACAGTACAGTAGGCGAAAAGGGATATTAATCTAAGCAGTTACAAAAATTTAAATCTCGAAGGGATGGTTTACAATACAATGACAAATCCTGAGTGGATTATCCTACGCCTCTCGTTGTTCGATCGGCACTGGCAGTGGACACAGCTTCGTGACCGATCTCCGTAGGACGGAGGAGGCTGTTCGTACGTCCGCCACTCTCACCAATCCATCGGGTCCGGGAAAGACGTTGACAATCCTGCCCATCGCCCACTTTGTTGGGGGGAGGAGGTCGTCTTTGATCAGGACTAAGGTTCCCTCTCGGATATTGCTCCTGGTTTGCAGCCACTTAGATGACTGGTGCAAATGATGCAGGTATTCTTTTGACCACCTGCGCCAAAAATGATCCCGCATATTAGTGAGTAGACGCCAACGGTTATGCGGAGATGGCAACTCATCTGGAGTTATCGGCTCAGGAATGCTCGTAAGAACCTCACCCACTAGGAAATGACCAGGGGTCAAGGCGGTCAGATCAGAAGGATCGGAGCTGAGAGGATAGAGAGGTCGGGAATTTAAGCATGCCTCTATTTGGCACAACACAGTGGAGAGCTCCTCAAAAGTGAGGGCGTGATCGGCGACGATACGCCTTAAATGGTGTTTGGTTGACCGGACACCCGCTTCCCAGATTCCACCGAAGTGCGGTGCGTGAGGCGGGATAAAGGTCCACGTCGTTCCTTTGTTCGCCAAGTGCGAACCAGCGTCAGACGCGGCCCTCAGCATCCGCCTAAGTTCCTGGTCTGCTCCGCGGAAATTGGTGCCGTTGTCTGACATCAACTCCGCACAACGACCTCGTCGTGAAGTAAAGCGACGGTATGCTGCGATAAAGGCCTCAGTCGAGAGATCAGAGACCGCCTCCAAGTGAATCGCTCTCGTCGCCAAACAGATAAAGAGACTGATGTAGCCCTTTAATGCCGTGCGACCTCGGCCCTTCGACGCACGAACCTTGATTGGTCCGGCGAAGTCCACTCCGGACGAAAGGAAGGGTCGAGACGGGCGAAGTCTCACCGACGGAAGCTGTCCGATCCGCTGCTGCCCAGTTTCCTGTCGAAAGCGAGTGCAGCGCACGCACTCCCGCACGATGCGCCGAGTCAGCAAGCCACCCTGGACAATCCAGTATTTGCGGAGAAGATGACTCCGAGTTAGCTGTGGACCCCCGTGCATTGTGGCTGCGTGCGCATCCTGCACGATAAGCCAAGTAAAACGCCCTGTCTTCGGCAAAATCAAGGGATGCTTTTTGGCATATGGTAGAAAGGCAGCATGCAGTCGGCCTCCGACCCGAAGTAGACCTTTCTCATCTAGAAAGGGCTAAAGCGTCCTCAAGGTCGATCGCACCGAGATTGATCGCCCCGCCCTCAAGGCTTCGCTTTCCAAGTGGAACGGCGATTGGGCGTAGCGTACCCACGCGGTTAGACTATCCTGCAGTTCAGCCTGAGTGAGAAAACCAGAAGTCTTGGGATCCTTTCCTTTAGCGTTTCGAACAAATCTGAAACAATAAGTTGTTGCACGTAACAGAGCGAAGAGTGAGGGGAAGAGGGAGAGGGAGCGTGAAAGAGGTTCGTCGTCGATGTCCGCGTGAGCAGTGAGTACTGCTACAGCTCTCTGTTTTTCCTTCCATGCTGTGCACTGAGGTGCGTCCAGACGAGGCCAGCTCGTCTGTGGTTGTTGCAGCCAGGACGGGCCATGCCACCATAGCTCCGAACTTAAGAGTTCGGCAGGGCTGATTCCTCGTGTTACCAGATCCGCAAGATTCGAGGCCGTCTGAACATAGCCCCAGCACTCGCTTGGCAGCGTTGACTGGATTTCAGAGACCCGGTGCGCGATGAACGGCTTCCATCTCGAAGCGTGCAAACGGAGCCATGCTAGGACGACTTGTGCGTCCGTCCAGGCAAAGACGGGTATCGCCGAAAGGTCGAATCCTCTCGTTGCTCTGTCCAAAAGCCTGGTGAGCAAGACAGCCCCGCAAAGTTCCAGCCGAGGGACACTCTGCGTCTTCACAGGTGCCACCTTCGTCTTGGCGGCCAAGAGCGTTGTCACCGCTTGGCCTGAAGGCTTGACGACTCTCAAGTAGAGAACCGCCGCAAACGCTCTCTCCGATGCATCGGAGAATCCGTGGATCTGAGTATCCCTGTTCCCCGCACCCGTCTGGACCCACCTGGGCAACCGGACGCCATCGAGAATCGGCAACGAAGATCGAAATGTGGTCCATAAACGCTCCAACTCCGTGTCCAGAGGCTCGTCCCAGTCACATCCTCGCACCCACAGATCTTGAATGAAGATCTTACCGAAGATTAAGACCGGTGCGACCCATCCCAAGGGGTCAAACAAGCGAGCCACTTCGGAGAGCGCCACCCTCTTCGTGACGGCCTTGTGATCCGAGGGTGAAGTTATCTTCAACGTAAGGGTATCGGCAGCTGGGTCCCACCGAATGCCAAGTGCGCTGACCACTTCGCCCGCCGGAAGCACGCATTCCTCCTGTCCGGTTCTGATACAGAGAGACGGGTCGTTGGACGCCCACTTGCTCAGGGCGAAGCCGCCCTCTTGAAGTATAGCCACCAGCTGGTTCTGCAACTCCCGTGCTCCCTCCAAGACGTAGGCACCCGTCAAAATATCGTCCACATAAGAGTGGCGTAGCAGAGCGGTTGCACCATCCGGGAAGCGAGAGCTTTCGTCCTGCGCCAGTTGGTGTAAAGTACGAAGCGCTAAAAATGGCGCGGGAGTCGTACCGTAAGTTACTGTTAAGAGACGGAAGTCACGGACTTCTCCCGTTAGCTCCGGGCGCCAGACTGTGCGCTGAAGATCTGCATCCTCCTTATGGATCCGGACCTGGCGAAACATTTTGACAATGTCTGCCAAAAATCCGACTCGGAACATGCGCCATCGAGTGATGACCAGCCAAAGATCCGCCTGGAGTCGCGGCCTCGGTAGCAGGCAGTCGTTCAGGGAGTAAGTTGACGTAGTACGGGCAGAGGCGTTGAAAACTACACGGATCTTTGACGCCGGATCAGACGCCTTAAAGACGGCGTGGTGTGGCATGTAGTACGCCTCACTAGGAGCTGCGTGCCCTCGTGAGACGATCTCCATGTGGTCCAGCGCCAAATACTCCGTCAGGAAGTCGTTGTACTTTCGCCGAAGTTCCGGCTGCCTCGCTTGCCGCCTTTCCGAGGACAGCAACATTGATAGCGCCGCAGGTCGAGATGCTCCTAGTCGAGCGGGTCCCGTGCGGCATGGCAAACGCACTACGTATCTCCCGTCTGAGTCGCGGGAGTGCGTGCTCACGAAGTGCTGCTCCGCTTGTTCCTCCTCAGGGCTCAATGGTTTGTCCGTTCCAACATCCTCCAGTTCCCAAAACTGTTGGAGAACAGCAGCCAGCGCATCTCGCGCCTGTACATGATGGACCGACAACTGGCTGTTTACGGTACCTCCGCTGCGTGTTCATAATGTTCCGAGTAACACCCAGCCGAGCGAAGTGAGCTGCGCTGTAGGCGAACCAGGTTCACCATGTCGTACGTCCGGTTGTAGCACCTGACCGTAAACGTCAGCGCCCAGGATGACGTCAATGCGAGATGGCACATCAAAGCGCGGATCGGCTAACTGCAGACCCTGAATGTGAGGCCATGAGCATCCTGAAACATGCCTAGACGGGATAAGGTTAGTGAGCGTACGAAGAACGAACGCGTCCACCACGATCTCCGAAGCTGGAGAGAGTCTAGACCGCAATGCGACACGAACCGACGAGGACACCGAGTGCCCTGTAGTCCTGCGACCACGACATCAACACTTCGGCGTTTCAATCGCAGCGATTGTACCACTGATTCAGTCACAAAAGACGCCTCCGAACCTGAGTCTAATAACGCCCGCACCATCAGAGTCTCACCGGTGGGACCTTGCAGAAGCACTTCCGCTGTGGAAAGTAACATGGTTCGACCAGTGTTCATAGCGAGTGCCGAAACACTAGTTGACAGGTCGCTCGTCGTCTCTGCCTTGGACCGCTTTCCGTCATCCGCACGCGACCCTGAACGACATCCACCATGCACCACGGTATGGTGTTTACCTCCGCACACCAGACAGCGTCCAGTATGCTGACATAAATCCGGTCCGTGTCCCGAACGCAGATAGTTGCTGCACAACCCAGTCTTCCATATGTGCTCGCCACGTTGTTCGACGGCCAGCGCCTTGAACTTCGAGCAATAAGGCAGGAGATGGTTTGCCTTACACATCGAGCAGCCTTTGTCCGTCTTAGGCTTGGAAGTCGTGGCGGCGTTAGACGACACGCGAGTGGGCTTCTTCGAAGATTCCACCACCGCTGGCGTGGATCGGCTGAGAGTCGACTCTGGATTGGCTGCCTCTAAAGCGCGTATCCTGTTCTCCAAATAGCGTTGGAGTTCCTTGAAAGTGGGAAAAACTCGAGAGTCCGCGAGCGAGGTCTCCCAATGAACGGGGGTGGCCGCGTCTAATTTGCTTACAAGGAGATGGACCACCCAGTCGTCCCAGTGATCGACTAGTCTTTTAAGCGACTTAAATGCTCTAAGCAAGCGCAAGGTCACTCCGAGTAAGCGCTTTATTTCCGTTGGCGAAGCTTTAGCACTTGCGGCAGGGCAAGACAGTAAATTACGCATATGAGCGTACAAAAGAATGCGAGGATTGTCGTACCTTGCTAGTAGATCCTCCCACGCACCTTGATAGGCGGCGTCGGTCAAAGGAACGCTGTCCACCACATGTGCCGCCTCGCCTGTCAAGCTACTCTTCAGGTATTGCAGCTTTTGCACCTTGGAGATCGTTGAGACATCGTGCACGAGTGAGCGGAATAAATCGCGAAAACCCTCCCACGCGAGCTGATCGCCTGAAAACTTCGGCAGCGTGATCTTCGGCAATTGCATCTGTCTAAATACAGACGCCTTGTCGCCGAAGCTTGAATCGTGCGTACGATCGTGCGCCGATTGGCCAGTTGCGCGGGTCAGAGTCAAATCGGCTAACGCTTCCGCGAATTTGTGTCGCACCTCAAAATAGCTTTCCTCGATTGTCGTGAAGTAATCCCGCCGAACATATTCAGTCTTGTCGGCTTCCGACTTCACAACACGAGGAAGTGCTGGTCTTGAAATTGGCGCCAGTATTCGTTAAGACGCTCGGTGCGCGTATTAATCTCCGTCGGAGTAATTTTCGCTTGCCCAAGCTTTTGCAAATTTACCCACATACGGGAGATAAAACCGCCTAAGACAGTCTGTTTCTTAATAATCTCCTCCATGGCGAGACAATGGTGTATCCGTCCAAACAGAGAAGAGCGGCGTATTCACGTGTCCACATTAAACGTTGCGGGCGCGCTCTCTACGAGTGAAATATGTCTCTCCTCGGCACGCGGCGAATTTCGCCTCGTGTAAATTGTACTCGCGACAGCTGACAGTCCGTGTTACACGCGCGCGCGGCTCTGCGCAGACTCGATTCAATGCGCTCCGGCGATCTCGCGCGCGGAGCGAGCGTCCATGCGAAATACACGTGATGATCACGCGATGACGTCACGCGCGAAACCTCGCAAGCCGGACCGCGTGGCGAAGAAAGTAATGAATTTCGACCCCACAAAGTTCGCGGGAATCGTCACTGCACCGTATGCACTAAGATGCACGAGAAGGCACTTTTCGCGATGCAAGGAGACGATTCTCGGTTGCCTTTAGCAGCTGTTCCTTGGAGGACCTCGAGCTTGCGAGACAAGATCCCATTCGTAAGGCACGTGTAAGGCACGTGTCAGGAGAATCTTTTATCTTTTACCCCGCGTGGAATCCGGCTCGAAGGACCAAATGTTCCGCGATATGCTCGGCTCCACTGACCCCAGAGCAGTGAACACGATGTGGAGCTTAGAGGCAAGTTTCGCGTTATAAAGAATATCGGAATCCGCGGAAAATAAAACTCTCCTGTTGATTGATGACAATAAGCTTTATTACTAACACTGTTCGGGCACAATTAATTTGCACTTTCACACGAGAAAACGTAAGTCCTTTCGGGATCAAGACAGATTCGATTCCGAATTACAAGAGAGGACACGTGAGCAAAAAAAGGGAGCAAGAGCTCGCCAATTCGTCTCCGAAAGGAAAAGGACCCGGCTCGCGCACTGAGGCGACGGACAGTGAGTCGAACCAAATTGATCAATTTCTGGTCGGACTCGGAACCCCCCCCCCCCACCCGTCTCCGTGCCCCCGTCGCGACTCTAATCACGCGGCAGGACGAGGGAGGCAAGAGGAAAGGGCGAGTCCAAGCGAAAAGCTCGGATCTCTCCCGAACAATCGGAGAAATGATTTGCCGTACCTCGAGCGGGCCGATGAATTTTGGCGTGAGTTTTGCGTTAAATTGTTGCGCTCAATTTGAGAATGGGTGGTCGCGCTTCCACACCCATTCTCCAACTTTCGGTTTCCAGGGGCGCCTTCGCCCCCCCCCCCGTTGATCGCCACTTTGCCGTGGTGGGGGGGCTCACCCTTCGCAAGGGAATAGCCTTGCGAGGGGTGCCAAGAGCGATCAGTACCTTCCGAGGTACACTGCCCCCGGTCTCGGGGGCACGCCCTCCGTCTCTGGGGGCTCTCTTCGGGGTGTGGAAGAATTCCACATCCCGGGGAGACGGGGCCCACTTCCCCGTTAGAGCTTTGGCTCGTATGTGGTAAGGGATGGCGACCCGGAATTCAAACGCCCGGTGGCATGGCACCGTTAAAAGAAGGGACTGCACGGCGCTTCGGCGCTTCCCTTCCTACCACGCTTTGTGGCCCGGCATGCTGCTGGGTAGACGGCTTTCGCCGTCCGGGGTTTCCCTCCCCTCCGTCCTGGGGGGGGGCCTGCTTCGGGGTAGTCTCGGGGGGGTTCCCTTTGGGAACTGGGGGGGTGGGCGTCGGCGGCGGGGGCCGCTTTTGGAGGGTGCCGCGCGCGATTACCCGAGGGGCTTTGCCCGGAGGGGGTCGCGCCGGCGGAGGGATCGACATGGTCACCCGAGGGGCTTTGCCCGGAGGGTTGTCCCAAGGGGCTTTGCCTGGAGGGGACCATGTCGATCGGTCCCCGAGGCCCGCTCGTGGAGCGGTTCCCGGGGATAGGGAGGTGCCTCAGGGTGCTGGTTGGGGGTCTCCAGGCTGGGTAGCCTGGGTCCCCGTCCCAGCGTCCCTGGGGTAGGCCGCACCCAGGCCGCTCGGACGTTTCCGAGGCAGGGCTGGGTCGGCGGAGACGGCCACGCGTGGTCACCCATAGGGCATAGCTCGGAGGATTTACCCAAGGGGCACTGCCCGGAGGGGACCACGCGGGTCGGCCGTCGAGGCCGCTCGGACATATTCCGAGGCGGGGCTCGACGGCGAGAGGGAAGTCGCTGGGTACTGGTTGGAGAGCTTGCTCTCGTCCCAGCGTCCCTGCGACTAGCCATTCTCGGGCCGCTCGGACGTTTCCGAATCCGGGTCGAGAATGGCGGAGAAGGCGCGTCGCGGTCACCCGAGAGGCATAGCCCGGAGGGTGCCGCGACCGCCCTGCCCCGGGGCCGCTCGGACGTTTCCGAGGCGGGGCCCGGTGGCGAGAGTAGACATCTCCGGTCGGTCGGGACCGTTACCTCTTCCGAACCGGCCGACCGGAGAGGCGCCTGCCCCTCGTCGAAAGGCTTTCGACGAGGGGCGCCCACATAATGCTGGTCGCCACGGGGTGTAGGGCAGGGCCGGGGAGCGGCGACCCTGTCCAAAGCGTTCGTGGGGCCCCCCGGGTGGCGCCGCCCGTCACGGTACCCACACAGTCGGAGGTGTAGGACCCCTGAAAGCCCGCATGGGCGTCAAAACCCATGCGGGTGTGTAAGGGGCTCGGGGTCAGGCCGGGGTGCGGTATCCCCCCGGCCAATGACGTACGTCCCCTCCCCGGGGGAACTTGGGGCCCGGCCTTGGGGTGTGGCCGGTCATGTTTCGGGGCACCCCTTGGCTGGTGGGGGTATACCCTGGGGGACAGGAGCCGTGACGGGAACGTGGGATTAATCGAAATGGAGAATTATACACGAAACCAAAACCAAAACAAATGTGAGGAGGCCAACCCTCACACAGAGGAGCAGGCTATGCAGGCCGCGATTAAAGCGGCCCTGGAAGGGACCTCAGCACTCCAGAATCCTCGTGCAATGGCAAGAGAGGTCTCTATAAAAGTCACGAGGTGTGACTCGTTGCTGAGCGCGTCCTCATCCGAGGACTCGTATATAGGACCAAGAACAAGAGGGAGATCAGGCGTGACACCCGCCTCAGGGACAGCGGCCATTAGATCTAGGAGCCCCTCAAGAATAAGGAGGACAAGGAATAAGGAGCCCTCTGAGTGCAGTAGCTTTGATCCTGATCCTGAACTGGATCTAAGCAGCACATACACAGAGAGAGCAGAATTATCCTCCTTCCGCAAAATCAATCGGAAAATTGACGCGGCAATAGAGAGGCAAGGAGGGATACCGCTTGCTGCAGAATTACTGCAACCAGCGGAAGAACCGCAACAAAGCGGAGACCAAGAAGAAGAGGATGGGATCCCTGTCATAAAGGAGAAGAGAGGGAGAGGCTGCCCTGAAACTACAGGGGACTTCAAAAGGAAACAGGCGGAACAGGCCAGGAAAGAGGAGGAAAGAACCCTGCAAAGGGAAAAGAAAACCCTTGGTCCGCTGATAAAACCAAGTCTAGCGAAGTCCTACAAGGACTTCATTGGAAGTATTAGCAACAAGGAAGAAAAATATAGGCAGGCCCCAATAGCAGACCTCGAAGCTCTAGTATCCGAGAAATGCACGAATATTTATAAAGTTGCCGTGAATTCAGGCAACCTGAAAGGGAGCTTCACAAAGGCTGTAAAGAAAGCTGCGGCGGACATGTGCGCAGCTGCGACAGTGCTAGCTGTTAAGGCACAGAATCCTCAGGAGACTGGGGTAGAGGAGGAAATGAAAAAGATGAGGCACGAGATGCATCTTCTCCGGATGGAGAATGTTGAGCTTCGAAAAACCATCGAAAAGCTCAAGCGAACAGGCAACCGCAAGGAGACCCAAAGACCTGCTGAGGAGCCAAGGGAGACTTCCCTCACTAGAGAAAAAGGGAGGAGGACGGAGAGGTGGGTAAAGGAGAGCTCGCCTCTACCAGGGGATGGGGAGCCCTCGGGCATCGAGACGATCCCGATGTCCGAGAGCCCACTTTCACCCCCAGATAGGGAACCCCCCAAGAGTAAGGGGAAGAGGACTCGTGGAGAGGCACATCCACCCAAAGATGGGGCCTCCCCAGAAGTCCACGAGGAAGAAAAGATGGAATGGAGGTCTGAGATTTTCGGGAAGGAGGAGTTCCCCCCGCTCGGGAGAAGGAAGACGGGGAACAGACCAGGCCTAAGTGCACTCCCTCTACAGAAAGGAAGGATTGTCGACATCGTAGAAGAGGACAAGGAGGGATGCGAAGAAAAGCACAAGCAAGAAGCCCTCATAGCAATGATGGAGGGAATCTGCGAGAGGATTATGGACCAAAGGATGGGAAACCCGGTCCCAAGCTTTGCCCAAAGGAAGGGGGCGGAAAGGGCAAAGACGAAGAAACGTGGAGGAGGCGGAAAAACCAACCCACCCGCCCCACAGAAGGGACAAACGAGGTCAACAAGGGCCAACAACAACACCCCCCTTGCAACGACCTTGAACCCGCCGGCGAGACCTGGGTTGCTAAGAGTAAAGGCAATCGAAAAGGTCTCAATCAAAATTCCTCTGCATAAGAAAGCAGAGGAAAAGAAGGGAAAGGGGAATGCATCCGCATCCACATCCAATCCCCAAAAGAAGACCGCTCCACAAGAGACACAACAGCCAACGGAAACGTGGACAACTGTTGTGTCTAGGAAGGCCGCGAAGAAAGGTAGGGACAAGGAGATGAAAGGGATACCGCAAAAGCAACAGCAGCCAAGACCTCCTGCTGCTGCCGCACCCCAAGGGAAGAAGACGGTACCCCCTAAGAAAAAGAGGAGGGAACCTAAAATGGCGGCGGTCACGGTGACCTGCCCCCCAGGAGAGTACGAGGCGATAATGTCAGAGGCCCGCCAGAAAATGGAGGGCCTCGAGAGCCTCGGCATACGGAACGGGGTGAAAATCAGGAGAGCTGTGACCGGGGCACTGGTGTACGAGATTCCCGGAGAGGGCAGCAATGAGCTTGCGGACAAGTTGGCCCTCAGGCTCAGACAGGTTCTCTCCGGGAAAGAGGGGGTGAAGGTGCAACGACCAACCAAGACGGCTGAGCTTAGGTTGAGAGGGCTCGACGAGACCGTCACCCCCTCGGAGGTTCGCGAAGCAGTCTCCGGAAGCGGAGGCTGCGAAGAAGAGGAGGTGAGCGTAGGAGAGATCAAGAGGGCGCCCAACGGCACCAAAATGGCGCGGGTTCGGTGCCCTCTCAGATCGGCGAACGCCATAGCCAAAAAGGCCCACATACAAATAGGGTGGGCTATGGTAAGGGCAGAACTGCTGGATAACCGCCCTCTCCAGTGCTACAAATGCCTGGAGGGAGGCCATGTGAGGGCCAGGTGCCCCAACAAAGCAGACCGCAGCGGTAAATACTACCGCTGCGGAGAAGAGGGGCACAGGGCCAGCACCTGTGAAGCCCCAGTGCGCTGCGCGGTGTGCAGCGACAAAAACCTCCCCGCCAACCATAGAACGGGAGGAAAGTCCTGCACACCGGTGCAGAAGGGGAGAAGGGGCATCCCGCTAGCAAAGATAACGGGGACCCCCAAGCGACCCGGGACCACACCAATGGAGGTGGAGCCTCTGCGGAATGCCTCTCCCCCTAAGGAAAGACCACTGGAGCAAAGGCCTCCCAGAGCCAAGGGAGGAAGGAGATATGCGGAGGAAGGAGAGAACCCCCCCTCCGGAAGCCAAGGTGCTGGCAAAAGACAGCGCCTCAAGGAAAACTTGGAGGGGGGAAACAACGACGCCATGGATGTGGCGGAAAGAGGAACAACCAAGATAATTGATGTTGGCCAATAAGATTTTACAGGCCAACATTAATCATGCGAGGGGGGGCCCAGGATCTTTTCGTCCATACTATGGCGGAAAAATCCTGCGGCCTAGGTATTGTGGCGGAGCCGTACAGGGTGCCCGATAGAAACTGGGTACGGAGTACTGACGGCCTCGCCGCAATCACAAGGAGGAATACGCCTAATTCCTCCCCCCTAAATCTCATTGGGGCGGACAAGGGGATCGTGACGGCTTCCTGGGGGCCCATCATTGTGATCGGAGTATACCTCCCGCCGAGTCTGAAAAACTGGGAATTTGGCGGGAGGTTAAGAATCCTGGAGAGGGAGATCGCCCGACATCACCCCAAGCCGACAATGGTCGCGGGGGACTTCAATGCCAAATCAACGGCATGGGGTTCCCCGCGAACCGACAGGCGAGGTAATGAGGTCGAAGAATGGGCGGCGCGGTGCGACCTCACGCTACTCAATACGGGAAACGAGAGAACATGTGTGCGCCGGCAGGGCGGGTCGATTGTAGATCTTACATAGATGACCCGCCCTGCGGCGAGAATGGCGCGAGGTTGGAGAGTGGCGACGGAGATCGAAACATTGTCCGATCATAGGTACATAGAGATCTCCGTCGCCATGATCCCAAAGGAGGTTGCGGAGCGTCGCCGGCTTAGAGAGGCAAACTCCAGAAGGTGGGCCCTCAGGAAGCTAGATGAGGACATGTTCATGGCGGCGATCAACGCCGCGATGATAACAAAGGAAAAGGAAGAGGGGACCGGGAATTTGGAAGAACACAGGGCATGGCTAACAAATGTAATACTACAAGCGTGTGACGTAGCCATGCCCAAGGTCAAGACCCGGTCCCCGAAAAAGGCATATTGGTGGTCGGAGGACATTGCCGAGTTGAGGCGGTCCTCCGACCAAGCGAGGAGAAATGTCAAAAGAAGGGCAAGGTACGCGCTGTCGGACCCTGAAGGATTGGAAGACGCGTGGGACGCTTACAGGAATAGAAGGAACGACCTGCGCGCCTCCATCCGACAGGCGAAGGCGAGGGCCTGGGAGGAATTGATCTCCTCCCTGGATGAGGACCCGTGGGGCCGTCCCTACAGAATAGTTCTAAATAAACTGAGAGGGACGGCACCATTAACGGAGTCACTAGACCCCCATCTCGTTGAAAACATCATAGGGGTCCTGTTCCCCCGGGTAACGGGTACGCAAAACCCGATACGGGCGGGGGAGCAGGACTGGAACGAGACAGAGATGGGGGTCACGGGAGGAGAGATCCGGGATGCTGTCAAAAGGATTAAGAAGGGGAAAGCCCCTGGACCAGACGGCATCCACGGAAGGATCTGAGCCCTCGCCTTCAAAGAATTGGTCGAGCCCATGAGGCACCTATATAACGGGTGCCTCAAGGAGGGCTCCTTCCCCCAGGAGTGGAAAAGGGCGTCAATAGTCCTAATCCCTAAGGAAGGCAAACCTAGGGATTCGCCCTCGGCGTACAGACCGATATGTCTGTTGGACGAGGCGGGAAAGATTCTGGAAAGAATCATCGCTGCCCGCCTCGTCCACCACCTGTCCCGAGATGGTCCGAACTTGGACAAGAAGCAGTACGGTTTTCGGGCCGGGCGATCAACAGTTGACGCAATTTTGCGTGTCCGCTCGGTCTCGGAAGCCGTCGTGAGGGAAGGCGGGGTGTTGTTGGCGGTCTCACTAGACATCAAAAACGCCTTCAACACCCTGCCATGGCACCGGGTGGGTGATGCCCTGAAATACCACAGGGTTCCCCCCTACCTGGTGTCAATAATTTCGGACTATTTTCGGGACAGAAGTCTAGTCTATGTGAACCAGAACGCCGAGGAGCGCAGGGTCGAAGTGTCGTGCGGGGTTCCGCAGGGGTCAGTATTGGGCCCCCTCATGTGGAACCTCGCCTACGACGTGACCCTGAGGACTGCCCTTCCCCCCGGCTGTGACGTCATCCGCTATGCGGATGACACGCTAGTCATGGCCGGGGGAGACTCCTGGGAGGAAGCGACAGCGCGTACCAATATCGCGGTGGCACGTGTCGTGCGCACAATTGAAGGAATTGGGCTGAAGGTGGCGCCCCAAAAGACAGAGGCCGTCTTTTTTCATGACGGCTCCCATGGGGCGCCTCCCAAAGCCCAAATAATGGTGGGAAACACCCCCATAGAGGTGGGGACCCGGATCAAATATCTGGGTCTCCACCTGGATGGCAAGTGGGCCTTCGGCGAGCACTTCCGTCAACTGACCCTGAGGGTTGGTAAGGCAGCGATGGCGCTATGCCGGCTGCTGCCGAACCTCGGGGGACCGGACGAAAGGGTTCGCCAACTGTACGCCGGAACTATACACTCAATGATTATGTACGGAGCTCCCGTGCGGGCGGAAAAGGTGGAGCCCACCCGCAAATTAAAAGATGCGCTGCATCAATTGCAAAGACGGGTGGCCAACCGCATGTGCCGGGGGTTCCGTACCGTAAGCTGGACGGCCGTGGGGGTGCTCTCAGGAGTACCCCCTATCGAGTTATTAGCCCGCATGTACGCCGAAGTGTATAGGCGTACACGCGGGCTACAGAGGCAAGAAACGGCCGTCACCGATAGTATCCGGCGTGCACTGAGGACCCACACCCAACGGCAACTCATCGAGAGTTGGTCCGGCAGTCTGCAAGACCCGCGGCTGCCGGGACAATGGACCGTCGGGGCCATCCGGCCCTGCCTAGAACAGTGGCTAGGCAGGGCCAAGGGGGGTGTTACATACAGAATGACACAGGTGCTCACCGGACATGGATGTTTTGGTGAGTACCTGTGTCGAATCAAGAAGGAGCGCACGAGACGTTGTCACCATTGTGATTGTAGGAGAGACACGGCCGGCCACACACTCTTGGAGTGTGTGGCCTGGACCGAAGAAAGGAGGGAGCTGGAGACGGCGGTAGGAAGAAGAGTTCTCTCGCTACCAGGACTAGTCAGTAAAATGGTAGCGAGAGAAGAAGTTTGGATGGCGTTCTCCTCCTTCTGCGAGTGTCCTCTCGCAGAAGGAGGAGGCGGAGAGAGGAAGAGAGAGGGCTGGGAGAGGCAACTCCCGGTCCTCGGAGGAGGAGGAGAAAGATGACTCGGAGGACGGGGACGGGCCCCCCTCTTTTCCGCCCATCGGGGGTGGTGGGGGCCGGGGGAGGTATAACCTCCGAAGTAGGAGAAAGGCATCCATGGGAGGTGAGGCCGGGCCTTCTCTTTCCGTGCCGTCGGCGGGCTTGCCCGTTTGTGGCGGCGCGGATCGGGGGGGGGGGGGGGTCCGTCCCCAACATACCCGCGTCAATTATTGACGCGGGATGAGACTTCTGGGCGGGGGCCGGGGACAATTAAGTCCCAAGGGCCCTCCCCCACTGGAGCCTCACGCGAGCCAGACGCGTGGGCGCGTCACCCCACTAGGGGGGGCGCCCTGCGCGCTCGGTTGGGGAAAACCCTTCCGGCTGCGGCCAAAACTCCTAAGGGAGCGGAGGGAGCCGCAGTCGGGGGGGCGAGGGGGGCCGCGTGTCCCTGGCGGGTGAGCACCACCCGTTCGTCCGGGGCGCCTGGGCCCTCCTCAATGACGGAGACGTGACGTAGGGGGCCCTCTCACCGGGAGCCATAAGGCACCGGTGGGAGGGCAACGTCGTCCACGGAGGGGGTTTCTCTCCTTCTGAGAGGGACCCCCTGGTGAGGGCTCCCCTGGTGGAACGCCGAACTGGACCACCCTCTTGGGGGTCCAGGGGACGCGGCCACCGGGGGGGCGGGGGCGATGGCTCGAGCGGGAGCTCTCGAGCCATGGCCCCGCCCCCCAAACTTTTTGGGAGGGCGCGGCGTAGGGCGGGTGTCCGCTCTGCGCCGCAACGGCGAGGAAACCGCACAGTCATTGACTGTGCGGTCGGGGAGGGGTCTCGGTCGCAAGGCCGAGGCAGCTCCCCGGAGACGGCATGGCGGGGGGGCGGCGGGTCGGCATGGGATACCAGCATCCTCGCCGTCTCCTATCCAACGCCCGGGCAGGACACCCGCTGGGGTTTTAGTGAAGTAGGTCTTGGGCCCCCTGGTCGAACCATTCGTGGCTCGATCAAGGGGAACAAGGAGTCCCACATAACCCTCACCTCTATCCGGAGGTGAGTGGTACCATGACGGTTTCTCCAGCGTCAAAAAAAAAAAAAAAAAAAAGGCGCCTTCGCAGATTGCAGTACTTCTCCTGTCTTTGGAATGCGCGAGCCAGGTTTATGCGGACAAGTTTGTAGGCCGCGTCCAGGCTGGTTTTTTTGTGTTCTGGATCGGTAGATGGTTGCAGTAGCGATGCGGTTGGCAGTGGCACGTGTAATTCCCGGCCGTGATTAAGAAATGCGGGCGTATATCCGGTGGCGTCGTGAACTGCGGTATTATAGGCGAACTGTAGTGCCGGTAAATTTTCGTTCCACGTACGATGATCCTAGTTGACGTATTGATTGATCATCGTTTTCAACGTTCGATTTGACCTCTCCGTAAGGTTGCAGTGTGGAGTGTACACCGGCGTGGTCCGGTATTTGATATTGAACGCGGCCAATCTCTCGATAAATTTCCTTGACGCGTCCAGTGTTCCAATTAGGGACCGGCTGTACGCGCATTCGCGAGCACGCGGCCACAGTGAAGTATCTCGTACTAGAGAAAAGAGGCACCGTTACCCGGCTACATCGAAAATATTTTAAAAAATTGTTTAACATATTAAAAAATTAAATATATACTTATATATTTTTAAAAATATTTAAAATTTATTTATTTAATATATATAAATTATAATAAAGGATAAAAAGGAAGAGGAAAAGGATGATATTATAAAATAAAACACTTTTTACATAAATAAAATAAAAATCTTTAATTTGGCAAAAATTTCAAAGAATACCAACATTTATTGCAACGGTAAGGAAAACTGCCAAAAACCTTACCAGTATTCATTAACAATAATACAATTAATAAATTATAACAAGAATTGAAATAAACAAAAGTTATAATTATTAATTATAAAATTATAAATATTACATTTTATCTTAAATTAAATTATAAAGTAATTTTTCTTATAAAAACCGTTAACTTATAAAAACCGATATAATATTACACAATATTCAATAATTATAAAAAATAAAATTGCACAGTACTTATTTTAATTAGAAAAAAATTGCACATTTTTTCTTAAATTAAAATCATTAATAAAAAAATAATATGTACAATATTTTCAGGTACTTATATTATTACAGATATATTAAATGATATATATAATATAATATCCTGCTATAATAATAAATTATATGAAATTTTAACATTATAATATGTAGCTAATATATACATAAAAGTCATTTGGCTAGATGCAAAAAATTAATGCAAAATAAATTATAAAAAAAATAATATTATTTAGATGCATATAATTATCTTAAAAAAGCGTTAAAGCGTTAAAGCATTAAAAAACAATTAAAGCATAAAAAAGCAATTAAAATAAATTAAAAAACAAAAATTAAAGCATATTCAAAAACGATCAGATAATTTATTTTCCATGTAAATTTTGCAGATTGTGTAATTTTAAATGCCCGGAATCAATTTCAAAATTTATACAATTAATGTTTTCAGCTTGAAAACTCGATCGTATTATACACATCGCGGAAACAGTATCATTTAATAATCTATTTCTTTTTTTATTTTTAATATCAGTTACCATTGAAAATATTCGTTCGTAGGTTTTTCGTTCTACTTCCGCATTAGAATGAGGAAAAGAAAGAACTGCTTTGAATAATGACTCTAAATTTGAACACATTTTTTCCCCATCAAAATTTTTTAATTCTAATATTTTTTGCCACATAGAATCAATCTCTAAAGAAGCTAACTCTACTTTTTCTTCGTTATTAAAAACGGATGGCAAAATTCTCCACTCAAAAGCTAATTTGGTAATATCAATAATAAACGCGTTGCAATAAAAGTTAAATCTTTAAATTTGACTCTAGCTTCATCATAAAGAGCAATTTTCGGCTGTAAGAACATTAATTGTTGAAAAACAATATCTCTATACGGTAAACGTTTTAACATTTTGCGAACAGCAGTTACATAAAAGTTGAAACAATTTAATTTAATTTCTCGCGTGCATTCTGAAGGTAGTGCTTCAAGAAAACTTTCACATTCCGGTCCAATATATATATTATTTATGTCTTGAAAATTATGTTCGTCTTCTATATTTAAATTAATAATAGAGTTTAATGCTCTTGGAATTAAAAAATTTTGACCTATTTCGCGAATTAATCGTTGACTATTTTCATACAGTGTATGAATTAAAACCTTACGAGATTGAAAAAAGCATTAAAGCAATTAAAAAAATTTAACGAATATTTTAAAAATAAGAAATATGCTTTTAATGAATCATTATTTCATTGATTTAAAATAATTTCCACGGATTTTAATTTAGCTTCGTTTACAGCTAAAATAAAATAATTTTTTAAAACTTCCCAATTATTTAATAATCTAACAACACATTTATGTAAAATTAACCACCGAGTATTTGATAATTTTAAAATTTTATTTCTTTCCACATCAAAAAAATCCTGAAATTTACCTAAAATTGCACATCTCTTTGCACTGCCTGAAATATAAGTTGCAACTCCTCAAATTAAATTTTCGCACGACTGTGGAAGTTTTTTACAAGCTTTACTTGCTACAAGCGCGGATAAATGGCAAATACAATTTAACGTAACAAAACCCGGTGTTTCTAATTTTAAGCGCGACATAAAAGAATTATAGCATCCAATCATTACAGATGCATTATTACTTGCCATTCCGACAATATTTTTTAAAGGAATTTCTTTTTTATCTAACATATTTTTAAAACTTTCAAAAATTTTGTTCGCAGAACAATCTGTTGCGTCCATAGATAATAAATCTAACAATTACGTTCTTACTTTTTTAGTTACAGGTGAAACATATTGCACAAAAATACACATAAGTTTAGTATCCGAAATATCAGAGTACTTTCGTCGATTAAAATAGAAAATTTACAATTTTGAATAATTTGAATTAATTTTTTTGTTTCTCGTTTCGCGATTACTTGTGTAACAATTTTTGTGCACTTATCTCGAGTCAGTGCAAAATCTGATACAACTTCAGGGACTATGCAGATATCTTTCAATAATGGAATTAAATGATCTGCGGAATAAAAAGAAATATTATGTTTAGCAAAAAATGCTGCTAATTTTATTTCGGCGCGTTTGACTTTATCTTTATGTGAAAGAGTGACTTTATTACTACTATTTGCGGTAGTGTCTGTAAAATTAATATTTAAATTTTTAGAATTTATTTTTTCTAAATGTTAGACCGATTGTGAATGTTCAATTAAATTAGATTTACAACATCTGATGGCTTTATTACATGCAGTACATACAGCTTTATCTAATGTAGGATGTGGAGCCAACCATCCTTTAAAAATTGTATCATCTAGCCATGACATTTGAAATTTACGGACTCTTTGTCTTTTAATAGCTCCTTTTTCTACAGAGTCCATTGTAATTAATAAATAATAATTAAAACTCTTTTACCATTACCTCTTCTTATCTTACCATTAGTTAATTAGTTTATCTTTTCTGCTGCCGTAGCCGCCGATTGCCGACCATCCTAGGATTCACACCTTGGCAGAATAGCTCCTTTTCCTACAGAGTCCATTGTAATTAAATAATAATTAAAATTCTTATCTTACCATTACCTCTTTTTATCTTACCATTAGCTTATCCTCTCTGCTACCGTAGCCGCGTAGCCGCCGATTGTCGACCATTCTAAGAGAGGATTCACACCTTGGCAGAAAAGCAGAAGCCAATCAGAACGCGTTCTGCCAATACGAGTTCTGATTGGCTTCTGCTTTTCTGCCAAGGTGTGAATCGTCCCTAACTCTATCGTTCACGATCCCGCCAAACTGCGTATATGTACGTTACTGTATTTTTCTAGCCACGCATGCGCGTACAGCCGGTCCCTAATCGGAACACTGACTGCGTCCCATTATCTGATAAGATAGATTCTGGGCATTCGTGATGTAGAATTACGCGTTCAGTGGTAGTCTCGGTGACGACGCGGGCGGTGGCCTTGCGAAGAGGCACCATTTCCACCCATTTCAAAAAACGATCTTGCGCTACGAGAAGCCAGGTGTGCCCTCGGCGCGATTGCGGCAGAGGCCCAACTAGGTCGATGGTGGCCTGTGTCCATGGTCGTTCTACGGCTGTAGCGTGTAACATGCCGGCCGGGGCCCGTTAGGCGACTTTATGGACTTAACAATTCGTGCAGTTCCGTACGTAAGTGGCGATATCCCGGAACATTCCTGGCCAGTAAAACTTCTCGGCTACCCGGGCAATTGTTCTAGCGATGCCCAGGTGTCCAGTCGTCGGGGCATCATGGTGACGCTGCAGGATTTCCAGGCGTTGCTCCTTGGGCACACATTCCTTCCATTGCGTGTCGGCTGAGGTGTCCCTAAAGTTTATGCTGTGTAGAAAGTGGTACCATAGTCTCTCGTTCTCGATTTGGTAATCGGGGCGGGTATCCGAGTCTCGGGAAACGGTATCGTATAAGCGACGATACCACGGGCATCGGGGCGGGCCGACGGCGCAGGTGATCGGTTATCGGCGACGCGATTTAGAGTGCCGGTATTTCACCTCAAAATCGAACTATTATAGTTCAAATAGCCATCGAGCCAATCGACCGGATGGCATCTCTAAATGCTGCAGCCACTTGAGGGATTGATGGTCAGTGATTACAATGAATGCGTACTTTTCCAGATAATTTTTTATACGGCGGATTCTCCATACGACGGCACTCCAACTCGGTCGCGCTATAATTACGTTCGGCTGAATTCAAGATGCGACTCGCGTAGGCAATCACGCGTTCTCTTTCTTCGAAATACTACGTGAGTACCGCCCCAAAGCCGCTAGTGCTGGCGTCGGTTTGTAATATAAAACGGCGATTAAAATCTGGGCAGGCGAGCACGAGCGCGCCGTGACCAGCGTTTGTTTGAGCGTACGAAACGCAGCTTCGGGTTCCCAGGTTCATCGAGCATTTTTGCGCGTGAGCCGCGTAAAAGAGGCGGCGATAGCAAAGAAGTCCGCGATAAAACGGCGATACCAGGACGCCATCCCCAGGCATTGCCGGACCTGTTTGACAGTCGTTGACGTGGACGACGGCCTTGACTTTGTTGGAATCAGTTCGTATTCCGCGGTGATCGATCACGTGACCGAGGTACTTTAGTTCGCTTACGCAGAACCGGCATTTCTCCGCGTTCAATCAGAGCTTCGCATCGCGTAGTCTGCGGAATACGTCGACGAGCAGGCTCAGGTATTCTTCGAATGTGCGACTAATGACAATAATGTCATCTAGGTAGACGAATACGTGCGGTTCAAGGGCCAAATCAACGACGGAATCTAAAAGTCATTGGAAGGTTGCCGATGCGGAGTGTAAACCTAATGGCATGACTGTAAACTGATACAGGCCCCGTCCCGGAATGGTGAAGGTGGCAACCAGACGGCTTTCAAGTGCGAGGGGGACCTGCCAGTAGCCATTCTTTAAATCCAAAGTGAGGTATTTCGCCTCTCAAAGCTTATCCAAGGTGGTTGTGACCTGTGGCAGCGGATACGCGTCCTTCTCGGTTACATCGTTGACTTTCCGGAAATCAATACGGAAGCGAAATTTCCCGTCTCGTTTCTTTACGACTACGCACTTTGTGATGGTTTGATTACGTCCGCCGCCTCCATTTCTTCGACTTCCCGGTCGATCACCGCCTGTATGGCAGGATTTCGCGGTCGGAATCGTTGCTTGATAAACGTCGCGTCCGAATTGTGTGCTGCGCGAGATCAGTGGGTCTGCGCACGGTTTTGAACTTTCCAAGCTTGGTTCCCAAAAAGACCCGTAATTGTTGTGCTTCTGCGGGTGTCTAGATTGTCAACCCTCTAGCGAGGTTATTCTCCAGAGCGGTCGTCGGCCATGCGCGCGGTCGCGGAGGGAGTATGGCATCCCCAGGTGGCTCCATAAGTCAGTCCCGATTAGAACGTCGCTGTCCAACGAGAGGAGTACGAGGAACTCGTGGTGACATTATATATTCGGTTCCCCACACGGAGGTTCACGGCCATTGTTCCCCGGCGTGTCGACCAATGTGCCGTCGGCCATCTGGATTTGTCTCCCATGAGGTTTGGCAACGCATCCTCGCTGGGACAACCGGTCCGCGGTCTGGCCGTTGAGGAACGATACCTCCGAGCCCGTATCAAGGAGAGTTAGAAAGCAGTGTTCTTGGATTCGTACAGGGACGTGCGGCCGCGGCGTATACTTTATGCAGAGCTTAGGGCGGCAGATTCGGCCGCCGCGGTCCCGGTTCGCCCTGTGTTTCTTGCCGGCGGGTAGCATTCTTTCGTAAGTATCCCGTCCTTACCGCATTGCGAGCAGAACTTCTTCGGGGGTCGCTTGCAGTCGAAACGGGTGTGCCCCCTTTGTTTGCAACGCCAACAACATTCCGTTTTATCATAGAGCGCCGCGGTAGTCGGTTTTGGTGTGTCTTTTTTGTGAAATGCGCGACGCTGCTGTTTGACTTTCTCGAATTCCGCGGTGCGTGCTTGCAACTCCGCGAGACTCTTGGCGTCATCGTACCGCACGTATAGTTTATAGTCTGGGTTTATGTTCTCGTACAGGCGGTCGAGTTGTTCCGCGCGAGAGTAACCCCCCGCCCGTCTCATTAGGGTCAACACGTCGGTGGCGTACTTAGCGAATTTTTCATTCACCTTTTGCCGGCAGTCGGCGATCTCGCGGCGGAGAGCGGCTTAGTATCGTCGCGGTAAAAACTGAATGCGGAATGCACAATCAAAATCCCCCCACCCGCACAAGTCGAGCCGATTATTTCGGTACCAAAAAAGAGGCTCTCGTCTTAACAATTCTGGCAATCCTTTCAGCAATTGTTTCTCAGTAACTCCGTACGCGTCGCGTAACTCTTCGATGCGTTCCAGGAACGTGAGAAGGTCCTTTCCGTCGAAATGACACCCTCATTTCCTAATCTGATTCACGGTGCGGGCGTCATCGGAGGGGGTCAAGGGGCGAGGAGGTGGTGGTGCGGCGTCTAGAGGCTCGTTCGTGGGGGCGGCTGCATCGCGCGCGAGTAATGTCCCGGCGGTGGACGCATCCATGGCGCGGCAGCGCAATTCGTCTAACGTACCAATCGAATAAAGTCCGGCTTTCGCGGCGAATACAACAAGCTGTTCCTTCGCCAATAAGTGTATCCACATTCTCATTGGATGGAGTCGTTCGTTTCCTGGATTTGGCAACGGTCAGGTCCTTGTTTGGGCGCCAATATAACGATCCGCTTTCCCGGCGCGGCCGGATCGCTCAACTGGGATCACAAGGTTTGGGAAAGGGTTTAATCCAAGAAACATGCGACTCGGTTTACGAAACTTAACAAGTGTTTATTTGTGTGTTATATACAAGTGTACAGGTGTGTGTGTGTCTGTGTGTGTGTGTGTGAGTATTTGTGTGTGAACGCAAAAGTGTATAATATTGAATTACGCGTGCAATTATAAATGTGTGACGTAAGTATGACGGCGAATGTATATGTATGAGCGTGTGCGGATGCGCGTGTGCAAGTATAAATGCGTGTCCTGGTGTACGGAGCGGTGCACGTGCTAGTATCGGTGTAGCGGATCGATGCTGGAACAAATGCGCCAATTATTGCTTACGCGGTATTTGATGCAACGAGAAATGACAATTTTTATTTTCGCGTCGACGATCGGAATTCGGTATTTAAAGGGCCGGCTCTTTAAATCCCGGCGGCCGTGTTTGTTTTCTTCTTCAGCGCGGTGCGGTTCGCGAGTTGTTATTGTCGTGCGCGAAGCTCTCTCTCTCTCCTGCGCGCGAGGGAGCGATAGAAAGAGATGCGGTTTTCGGAAACGCGGGTTTGTTTTACGCGATATGTCGCGGGGATTCCGTTTACTTTTCCTGAGGAATTCGGATTGGGAAATCGGCCGCGGGAACCCCCGACAAAGACGGAGAATTCCCAACCTCTGGAAAATACAGCCGACTGTGTAGGAGGATAGCTAGAGGAACGGATTTATTTCGCCCTTTCTCGGATCATTATCTATCCGACTGTATCAAAATAATCAACGGTTACAATATATATAAATGTGTGATGGACAATTAAGAAAAAACTAAGTAAATCTTTCAAGAGGCTTGGCTTAGTGATGATAGAATTAAATCTTGGATTCTATCTATCTATCTATCTATCTATATATATATATATATATATATATATATATATACATTCTTATAAATAGACTTCAATCAATCATGCACTTACCATGATTCACAACGTCTTGAACGCTAGATTGCAAAGGGTGATTTCAGCGTAGCTGGGAATAATCACAGCAACATCACCTGTTGCCATATTCTGTGGAATATTCAAATATACAATAGTTATAACAATATGAATTAGAGAGGACATATGTTGCACAAATTCTTGAAAAATTGTATCATTAATTAATTAAAAAGCATAAATATGGAAATTAATGATTCAAGAGGAAAAAGCTCATAATAGAATATGGGTGCGCCCGATATTTAGAAAAAAACAAAGATTTTTACAAGGTGCTAGTAACAATCTGGTCAAAGAAATGGAATTTGAAGATCACGAAATGTTTTATAATTTAAGAGTTTAACAAGGCTCTGTAATATAAATATAAATTTAAAGTGTAAGACAGGCAATAAGAGCCAATCGCGGAAGACAGTGCGTTAGCCCAACGAAACTAAAATGTTTTCGTTAGAATTAAATATCTGTGCACAAGGCACCAAATTTTACTTAATGACCGAACACCAGGAAAATTCGGGGCAAGAACGTTTCTTTATTACTACCGTTATCGGTCAGGAGAGCACGATTAATTGACGTGTCTCGGTGTCGCAGGCAGCCTATCAGGCACTGGTTGCCGTCATCCGAATCACGCTGTCTAAGCCTACGGAGTCTCCCTACTCCATTTACAGAGTTACTACAGCTCTCCCCCGCATAACAAGAAAACGACTATATTCGTATTTTTTCAAATATCACAAGCAATGCCAAATAATCCCGAAAACAAATACATCTATCTATATAAACATAACTAGACAAGCTTCATTTTCAACTCTTTCATTCGCAGTCGTTTCGATCGCCTCAACTCCATTTCCGAACTTTCTTGCGGATTAGCTCGTTCACACGGAATCGTATTTCTCACATTCTCGCTACATTCTCTCATCTGGTTACTATGTCTTTTCCATACAATATCAGGTGCAATTTCGACCAAATAGGTTACGCTCGGAATCAACTCCTTCACAATGCGTGCCCGGGACCACGTCCTTTTTCCTCCCCTATAATCTGTGACCATGACTGTATCTCCCAGGTTGAATTTGACGGTTCTCCCCTCTCTACAATTTCTCATTTGTCGCGTTTGTTGCAAATGTATTTTTGCACTAACATCATCCAGTCTTAACGCCGAGAATCTAGTTCTTATTTCTCTGCCTAAAAATAATTTTGCTGGAGTCTGATTCGTAGCGCAATGTGGCGTGGATCGATAATCTATCAAAAATTGGTAAATAGCATCTTGTAAATTTAAACCATCTAATAACATACATTTAATTTTTCGTTTGAATGTGTCTACCATATTCTCGGCTGCGCCATTTGTCGCTGGGCAGTGCGGCGGACAGGTACTGTGTCTTACATTTCCTTTCTTTACAAATTCATGGAAAGTATCTCCTACAAACGTTTTAAAGTTATCCGTTACGAGGTGTGATGGATATCCAAATTGACAGAAAAGTCTTTGAAAAATCTTAATTGTCTCATCTTCAGTCATGTTGGTCATTATAAATGCCTCTGGCCACTTTGAGTGACTGTCTATCGAAAGAAGGATCATTTTATTATTCAGTGGGCCCAAAAAATCAGCATGCATTCTATGCCAAGGTGTAGTCGGCCAAATCCACGGCGTTAGAGGGATTTTTGGTGGGTTTTTTTTTGTTTTTAAACACGGTAAACATGCTTTTGTTACTTTTTCCAAATCTGTATCGATATCCGGCCACCATACAAATCCTCTCGCCATAGACTTCATTTTACTTATTCCAAAATGACTGAAGTGTAGTTCCTTCAAAATCAATCCTCGCAATTTTTCCGGAACAATTACTCTATGGCCCCATAATACGCAGTTATTCTCAATCGAAATTGCTTCTCTTTTTCTCCAATATCTTTTTATTTCTTTATCTTCAGGTTCTTTTTCCGGCCACCCATTTTTAGTATAAGCTATAATTTTACATAAAATTTTATCCTTCCTTGTTGAATTTTGAACACATTTCCAATTTAAACTAGCAAAGTCATATTTTTTTATTACATTTACAAACACATCCAGAATTTCATTCAAAAATGACATTTTTGTTTTTTCTGCCTCCACACCGCTTTCTATCGGCAATCGACTTAGCCAATCTGCGTAATTATCCTTTCCTTTTATATGTTTAATTTTATAGTCAAATACTGATAAAAAAGCTGCCCATCATTGTAATCGAGCAGCAGCTATTGTTGGGATTGATTTCTCCGGATGGAAAATTCTTGTCAAGGCAGTATTATCGGTTTGTAAGATAAATTTTCTACCAAATAGGAACTCATGAAACATTTTAATTCCAAAAATAATAGCTGTACCTTCACGATCAAGCTGTGAATAGTTTTTCTCACTCGAAGTTAATGTTCTACTTGCAAATTGAATTGGTTTATCTATTTCGTTTATCCTGTGAGATAATACTGCCGAGACTCCACTCGGTGATGCATCGCATGTTAAAACTAATTCTTTTTCAGGATCATAGTGTATCAGTATTTGATCAGATAATAATTTTTCTTTAGCGTCTACAAACGCGCGTTCACATCTGTCGGACCATGTGAATCTATTCTTTTTTTCTAAACATTCATATAAAGGTTTAACAAGTGTTGCCATATTTCTTATAAATCTATTGTAATAATTCATTGATCCTAGAAAGTTGCGCAATTCTGTTACATTTCTTGGCCGAGGGGCATTTCAAACGCATTCAATTTTATCTGGTATTGGCTTTATGCCTTGTTTATTAATTTTGTATCCTAAATATTCTATTTCATTCTGAAAAAATTTACATTTCTTTATATTTACTCTCAATCCTGATTCTTTTAATCTTTTTAACACCTTCCTCAATCGTCTGAAATGCTCCTCAGCCGTCGTTGCCGTAATTACTATATCATCGATGAGCACTGCGACTCCGGGTATACCCGTTAATAATGTAACGATTTTCCTTTAAAATGACCCTGGACCTGTTGCCACCCCATAACATGCGTAAACATTTAAATAATCCGATATGTGTGCTTATTGTCAAGATTTTCTGTGATTCTACTTCAACTGGTAATTGCAAAAATGCCTCCGCAAAATCGATAACCGTAATTTTTCTCCACCTAAGAGGGTCGCCATATGTTTTCGATTCTGGCCAGTGGGAAATGATCAATTATTAAATGTGGGTTAACTGTAATTTTAAAATTTCCCACCAAGCAAATTGATCCATCTTTTTTTAAAATAGGGATCACCGGCGTCCCCCATTCGCTATTTCGATCGGTTCAATAATTGAATTATCTTGTTATCTTTTTAATTCAGCTTCTACTTTCGGTTTCATTGAAAATGGAACTTTATGAGGTTGAAAAAATTTTGGCTTGGTGTTTGGTTTGAGCTCTAATTTAATATTGCCTTTTGTAAACAAACCGAATCCCGGTTTAAAAACTTCTTTAAATTCCGTTTGTAAGTTTTTTATTTTATTTTCTACTACACTCTCTATTTTTAAGATGTTATGTTTAATTATATCATTATTATTTCCAAGTTTGACCGGCCACAGTCCTAATTTTTTCAACCAATCTCTACCTATAATCGGTTTCCCGCCGTTTTCGATGATGTACAACTTTTGATTCCTGATTTCACAATTCCCCTTTTTACTGTAACATTTATTAGTCCTAATGATGGAATAATTAACTTTTGATACGACTTTAAGATTAAATCGGTTTTGCGCATCGGGCGGTTCGAAAAATATTTTTTATAATCATCATGTGATATAGCCGCAATGAATGCCCCCGTATCTACTTTCATATCAAGAGGAATTTTATTAATAAAAATAGTTTCATAATGGGGAGATGTATCTTTTACATTTTTTTCATTATCATCAATATTATAAAAATCGATTTCGTATCTGTCCGCCTCGGATTCATTTGTTATATTTTCACCAGATTCATCTAAACTTTCAGTGTCTGCGTTAGCAATGTTATGGAGATTACGAGTATTTTTATTTTTAGAACACATTTTATAAATGTGACCTTGCTGTCCACATTCACTGCAAAATTTTAATTTCAATGAACACTGAGACTTTAAATGACCTTCCTTCCCACAACAATAACATTTCCTTTGTTGAGTGCTGGTCTCAGGTATGTTGGTGTTTGTCTTCTCTTGTTGTCGCGCCATCGTGTTCCGCTGAAAGCCTTGGAATTTTCCTCGATGTCTATTCCTGTTTACGTTTTGGCCGTTATGAATCTTATTGAATTCCGATGTCAAAGTTTCATCATGATTCTTACGTACTTTTAGTCCGAACATTTGCTCGCTAGCCATTTCGATCACTTTTGCTACTTCCACGAGGTCCTTTAATGATTTTTTTGATTCTTTTAATAATTCATATTGTAGATTATCATTGTTAACACCGCTAATCAGTTAATCTTTTACATTTATTTCAAAATCCGTTGTTGAAAAATTACATTCTTTAGCTAAGCGTTTCAATTGAATTATGTAATCTTGCAAAGACTCCCCTTCTTTCTTATTTCGCTTTCTGAAAGCCATCCGTTCTAGGCATTCGTTTTTTTTCGGTTCGTACAATTCCCTTAATTTTATTTTCAGATCTTCATATTTTGTTGTTATAATATCCACCGAATCCACTGATGCCTTTAATTCCGCAAAAACTTCAGATGATAGTTTCGTCAACAATAACGCGCTTTTTTTTCACTTGGTATATCATTCAATGCTATGAATGCGTCCAACTGCATTTCAAAGGCATTCCAATTGTTGTTTTTGCGGAAAGATTCTATTCCACCCAGATAGGCCATCTTGACCGCGCTGTTGTTTTTCACGAAGCGCCAATTTCCTCAAGTCGTCCAATGTATCTCGTGCTTCGTACTGGATCTCAAGTTCGCAACACACTTTTTGCCATTTTTCTTTAGTCAAATTTTGAATCCACGCCGTTTGCCCCTTTTTTATAAGTTCGCGAATGTCGGATGAATCTTCGTCACCCATTTAAATAGATCCCATCCTCGTCGCCACTTGTAATGACCGAACACCAGGAAAATTCGGGGCAAGAACGTTTCTTTATTACTACCGTTATCGGTCAGGAGAGCACGATTAATTGACGTGTCTCGGTGTCGCAGGCAGCCTATCAGGCACTGGTTGCCGTCATCCGAATCACGCTGTCTAAACCTACGGAGTCTCCCTACTCCATTTACAGAGTTACTACAGCTTCTATTAAAGCTGTTTGCAAGACATCGGTCTTTTGCTCTGAAACATAAATAATGTACAATGATTATATTGTTTAGTAAATAATGTACATTTTATTAAAATTTGTTAATTATTATATTTATTATATTTATTTTTTAATTTATTAAAATTTTAATATTTAAATTACATTATTAATAATCTTTACATTGTAAATGAACTATTTTATTTTTATAATTTAAATTTTTATTCTAATAATATATTTTTTAAAAATTCCAAATACGTTTTACAGTAGTTATTATCATCAAAGGAAATTGAAGCAAAATATGGTATACTAATGATAAGAATATTAAGAATATGAGATTGGTATATCGTGTTTTATATAAAATATACTAACTTTTTCGCATTTGTCGCCAATATTCGCGAAGTACTGAATAGCGTTTGTGGAGAGACGCTTCTAGATATTGAGATCCTTGGAGGAATGAGAGTTGGTGTAGGCGTTCGTAAAGGAACACAAGTGGGAGTCGGTATTGGTGAAGCATCAATGGTAGTCTGCATTGAAGGAAAACTATTGGTATCATCCTTGTATGACTCAAATGTTCCATATTTTTCATCAACGTTTGGCAATTAGCTCACAGTCCTGAAATAAATATATGTTTATATATACATATAACATCCTACATGAGGGTATTGGACATGAAAAATTGTCTTCTATATCTATTTTCCTTGACAAATTGACAAAAAAGAGTGACACATTTTTGCACATTGAAGAAAAAGAACTTACTGCCGTGTCTCAAGGAAGTCATTTAAAAATTTCATCATGTCATAAAATCTAAATTTGGGTTTCTTTTGTCCACTAGCAGCCGATCCACTAGGAACATAATCTTTAATCTTTTTACGCGCTTTAGTATAATTATCTCTTAAATATTTTCAACGGGCCTTTGCCTCCTCTGGATTAAAAGCTCCTAAAAATTTAATTTAATTAATTTAATTATAATGTATAAAATATTTGCATGTGTTCACAAGAGATATTAATAGTATGATAGACACTTAGAATAGAATGTTAGACACTTCCACCCACAATGCATTTTTTTGCAAATTGGTCCTTTCATTTGCTGGTATGCGCTAGTCGTACAATCCCCTCCTTGCCCTCACTACTTCAATCAAGAGTTCATCCAAAGTATCTGTAGGACCTTCTGCAGTCTTTGCATTCTCTTGGATTATTAAATAAATAAATACATTTAATTACTATAATACAAGAAAATGATACAACAAAATATATGCAAAGAATGTAGTAAACATACTGTTATAACATATTGTCACGACAAAATTTTCATCTACAACAATGCGATCTTTATCTTCCACATAATACTTGAAGCATTCATGCTCGACAAAATTAGTAGAAAATTGGAACAGCCATCCACAATACCCGCATTTGTGCTGAAAAGATTCAAACATGCAATGTAGAAAATAATGCATTATGATGTTCATATTGCTCAAAATTCTCAAAAATTCATGCATGTAAAACAAGAAATCAATATATGTTAAATATTAGAGAAAGAGAAAACAGATTTTAAATGCAAAAAGTACGAAGACCTACTAATATACAATTTAAACTTGAAATTTTGTATCACATGTGAGCAGTAGACTGTTTTTAATCGAACGCTATTAAAGCTTATATAATAAATTAGATTTTTGTTAACTTACCCTTATTTGATTATTCTTGTTCATCTTATTAGAAATGTATAGGTATGGATGGATTAAAATTGACTTCTTCTTCTTCTTCATCTGTGACAAAAAAACGCACAAATGGAGTTATGTAGTTTTTTTTACAAATACGCATTAGCGTTTCTTCCGCCAGAAATTGGATTTGGCGTAACAATAATAGCGTACAAAGCATAAAATAACTAGACAGAAGCTGATACTGAAATGAGACGATATGATTAGTCGGCGTAAGTTACCGCAAGTTACGCGTACGCAAGTTACGCCTCATGTGACGGCACCCTAAGACGCGAAATAATGTGATAATCTCGGCTCGTTAAATACCGCAACTCTACGCACTTCGCGATACGCGACAACTTTATAACAAATTACACCATAAAAGAGCGGACAAAAGATTCGGCGATCGAGAAAATCAGAGCTTAGATTCGAAAGAGTCTTCGTGATAATCAGAGAGCAAACATATCGCTGCAAAATAATATAATTCAATCTTTAACGCGAATACACCGGCGACCAGCAGTTCATGGCTATCGCCGTCTCGCTCACCCTCGCGCGCTCTCTGTCTGTCGCTTTCGCACTCTTGCACGCGGCCTCGCTTGATCGTCTCTCTCTCTCTCTCTCGACTTTTCGTTACCACCGAATTACGCGACGGACTAATACAATAATTACGCGATTCGCTTCACTCACTTATACATGCAATACTCGGCATTCTCATGAAAAACGCAATCATTCAGACACGCAAATAAACGTGACACCAAAAATTGAGACGGCGCGACGACAATGAACCCCCGAGAGACGTAAATCGCAAAGATAACTACGACGCGTACAAATTCCCGAAATTCTTCGCCGCTTGACCACGATCGCTCTCACGAAATCACAAACTCGAAATAATCCCCAATAACGGGCTTAGCCCGTACGCTAAATAAATACACTAAATTACGCGATCGCGCCAGCACGGTTGAGACTCGGAATTTACTACAATACGGACGTGTTACTTACGTGACAAAGGAAGGGTAATCTCACCGGAAGAAAAATCCTCTCTTGTCCTCGGGCCTCTAGCTTCTCCATCTTTCTCTCTCTCAATTACACGTCTTATCCGAGCCAGCGGTCGCGCCAATCTGCCGAGCCTGCCGACTCGCTACCGGCAGCCGGGCGAATTCGGCGAGTCGGGGGTAGGATTCGCGACAGCCAATTAAGGCTTTCCGCGATTTTCCCGACTCGCTTGACAATAACGAAATGTGTGGGGTACTTTCGGTACCCCTCGCGACAACAAATTTAATATATAAATCTCGCTGAGAAGGCACGTTATTTTTAGGCTTTTGCGGTCTGGAACGACGACCTCATTATTTGTCGGCCGACGGGGTTCCGGCGAGGCGGGAGCGGGGGTGCAGAGATTATCCGCGGGTCCTTGGGGCCCTTCTTGGCGCCTGCTGGCGGGCGCCCCCCTGCGGTTCTCTCGCCTCGCGGCCGTTGTTGTGCTGACTTCTCGTAGGGGCACGTGTTTCGTGCGTGGTGTTTTCAAATCCTTATTTGTCGCTTTTTGCCTTCCTTGTTAATCTCTCCTTAAATAAATATCCTCACAGCAAGGCTCTTGCAATACATAAAAAAAAAATAAAACGCGTTAATATCTATTTCTTCGCGCCGCAAAGTTCCTCCCTCTCTCTCTCTCTCTCTCTCTCTCTCTTTCTCTCTCTCTCGCTCTCTTGGCGCGGCCGCTCGGCTTTACGGCCCCGTGGACCGTAAAAAATTGTGGGTGTGATAACAACAAACATCTGTCCACAAGGTTGTATATTATTCCAATTTTATGGTGGTTAGAAAAAAATGATAAAGTCCTTCCTGAGAAGGTTTCTTTTTGATACCAATCAATGTATATTGTGTTATTAATAATTTTAAGTGATAAATCTAAGAAATTCAAGCTACGGTTAACCTCTTGTTCCACCGTGAATTTAAGTCTATTGTGATAGTTATTAAAATTATTAACTATCTGAGTCATATTAATCATAGAAGTGTAAAGGAATCAATGAATAAAAAATTCTTTGTTATTCCGTATATAAATAGGATCTCAGAAATGATTGTCTCCTCAGTAAAAAATACAGAGTGTATAGTAGGATACAGATGTCTCAACAAACTTGATAATATTATTAAAGCACAGAAAGATAAAACTAAACATCCATGCAATTCGAATGTAGTTTATAAGATCAATTGTAATAATTGTAATGCATCTTATGTAGGCCAAACGAGGAGGAGCAATTACAGACGAGACTAAAAGAACATAAAAATAATATCAGGTTGCACTCAACGAAATATTCAGTAATTTCTGAACACATCAGAAATAAACACTATACATTTAATTGGGATAACGTAAAGATTCTGGACAACGAAAATAATTATTATAAAGACTCATTTCTGAGATACATATTAAAGAACAAATAAAGGGCTAAATTTAAACAAAGATACTGAGTTACTCAGCGAGTCGTATTTTGATATTTTGGATAAATTGGCAAACAATAAATAATAATAAGACAAATAAGACATTAACGGTTTAAACATAGGTATTAGATCATATATAAACACGCACATCCTTCGATTAAGTAGAGTTTGAAATAAAGTGTCTTTTTATATTGTTGGTCTTGTCTTGTGTCATCTTCAATAACTTTCTCAAAAAAACGTGGTTAAAATTGTCAAGAAGGACGATGTCAAGTAAGCATATTGCTAATTGTTAGGGATATATATTTTAATTTTTGACATACGTTAATCGTTAATTTTTCATTAATCGCAGCGCCTACGGAACGTTTTAATTTCTCGCATATTAACGATGAAACTTTTCGAGATTTGATTAAAATCAAAGATCATATCGAGGCAAACATTTGTTGGATATGACGGATTGAAACACGCTTTAACTGCTTATATATTCTCAACTCTTATTAAAGAACTAACATTAATTTTCGATATTATGTGAATTTTTGTATGAATTTGTATTTAAAATAACTAAGAAATAAAATATATAAGGCTCTGATAAATAAACACAATAAAAATCCAATAATAGGCCAGTAAGAGCCGCAACGCGGGTGGTAAAGGCGTAAATAAAAATAATAAAAAAGTATAAAAAACTAAGATATAAAAAAATTTTTTAATTACTTAATTAAAAAATTTTTTTATGTCTTAGTTTTTTATACTTTTTTATTGTTTTTACTTACGCCTTTACCACCCGCGTTGCGGCTCTTACTGGCCTATCATTGGATTTTTATTGAATTTGTATTTTTTAATAATTACTGTAATATAATACTGAGGAAGACCGCGTGCGGTTAAAACGTTTATTTTATTATTTTATAATAATTGTAATTTTTTCTTAAGTTTGAGTATTGAATGTTTGTAGCTTTCACATAATGTTTTATGTTTAATAGTTTATACATGGAATAAATTTTATTTGACAGAACAACTCTAATAATTGCTCGATAGTAGATAAGTTGACCTTTTTATTTATCACATCTCTTGTAGAGATTATTCCAATTTTAAATCTTGGCCGTCACTAAGTAATATTTGGTGCCTTGTGCACAGGTATTTAATTCTAACAGAAAAAATTTTAGTTTTGTTGGGATAACACACTGTCATCCGCGATTTGGCTCTTATTGCCTGTCTTACACTTTAAATTTATATTTATATTACAGAGCCTTGTTAAACTCTTAATTTAAAAAAGAATATAAAATAAAAAAAACTTATTTTTTATAAAAGAGATGATTGCGGGGACGGCGATTGCGGCGGTGACGGCGGCGGCGGCGGCGGTGGTGGATATCGCGTTATTGACACGTCCGACAATTTTTCTGTACACAGAAAAAATAATTTATTAAAAATTTAAAACTTTTGAAAAAATTATTTTAAAATACTTACCGTTCCAATTTTCCACCTCAGGTTCAGGTGGATACGGGTTATTATCAGTTGTTTTAAACAAATAGGTTAGATCGAATGGATCAAACTATATCCACGGGTTGTATATCTCCCATTCTCATAATTCGTCCGTGTCACCCCACAGGACGTTTAGAAATCGACGCTGTTCCGCCCTCACAATCCGCACCTTCTCTCGCTTTGTGAGCCTGTGCTCACTCTGAAAAAATCAGTAGAGTTTCCGGCTCCTCATTTTGCACGATTGTGGCGATCGTCTGAAAAATATTAATATTAAATATATATATATATTTTTTTTTTATATTGCATTATTCGTTAAAATAATTTTTAAATAAATTGTACTACTTACTATTTTGGAGAGCATACAGCGCAGATATCCTCCAGTCATCTTTTTGGCACTTCATCACTCCACAGATATCGTAAACCTTATGACATCGTGGACCCGCTCTCCATAAGTTTCAACTCAAAAAATCTCCACAATGGACTATCATAGTGATAAAATCGGGCTCTACCTGTTTACAAATTCAAGCAGCCGAACGTTGGCGCCGTCGAAATTCCCTTCCGTATGTCATAAGAAATAGTTCGAGGTGCACGCAAAGAAGACAGACGGCGCGAGAGAAGAAAGAGATAGCTCGGGATGCATGCCAAGAAAGGAGACGGCGCGTAAGAAGAAAGATAGCATGAAATAGAGATATGGTAGCGCGAGAGAAGAAAGAGATAGCTCGAGGCGTACGCGAAGGAGAGAGAGAGAGGGAGAGAGAGAGATAGATAGAGAGAAGGGGAGAGAGAGAGAGAGAAAGTGAGTTTGTGTGTGTTATGCGCGCGCGCACACGCACACACACGCGCACACACACACGCACACGCACGCACACACACACAAGCACACGCACACATCGCGTGTGACAAACAGCTGATCGTAGCGAGCGCCCACATAATCGCCCGCGTCGGATGAATTGCGCCGCTCCTGTCTACCGCCCGTACGCGCGCCGTAATTCGCTATTTCTTTTAATATCTTAAAAACTAAACTTCGGATAAAATTTTGGCAAAGGAAAAATCGTCTTAGAATCGAGTCAGGAATACGACATTTTAAGAACGAACAGTTGTTTAGAATCACTCTGTATATATATATTTTTAATTATAATAAGTAGTATTAGAACTGATGTTATACATAACCTCTCTCTCTCTCTCTCTCTCTCTCTTCTCTTCTCTTCTCAATTGGAGATTGAAGGCGTAACTTTATCAACCGGTGATTAAACTACAAAATCTTCTATTTTTAATTATTTATTAAAATTAAATAAAATTAACTTTAATTGTAATTACCTTGTATTTTTTCACGTCCGCTTTCTTGGATCACAAGGAAAAGAACAGAAGAGAAGGTCACAGTTTGAGCGGTTCTAGGTTCGAGAACTACATATTACCACGGTAGGGATAGAACTTATACATATGTATGCAAAGTAACACGTTCTGCGCAGCATATGTACAATAAACTAACAATTGTTTATTGGCCTAAAATCTAAAAGGTTGGCCAAAGACATTTTTTCGCTTTGTCGAAAAAGTTAACAAAAAAATAATGAAAAGATCCTTTTTATATTGTCTTTTTTCGGTAAGACGAAAAATTATCTTTTAGTCGACTTTTTGCTTCTTGTCGAAAAGCGACTTTAAATTTTCTGAAAACAGTCGACTTTGAGTCGACTTACAGTCAATAGTTAAAGTCGACAATAAATCATCCTAAAAAAGTTGACTAAACGTCGACTTAAAAAGTAGACTTCAAGTTGACTAAATAATGTCGACTATCCGTCAGTAAACAGTCATTTGTGTGTTGTTTGGGATGTAATATACATTTATTTCTTACAGATGAAGCTGCTTAGCTTTGAATTTTTTTGCTTTTGTACTTGATATGTATGTATGTTGCTTTAATTATTTTACTACTATACTGATACAGAAACATGCTTGAATTAAAAATTAAAGATAAATTGTGCACTATAATGTTAAAAATGGTATAATAGTTTGATGAAAAATAAAAAACATCTAAATAAAAAACCGAAAATTTGAAAAATTCTATTGCGATAAAATACAAATATTAACTAGTACAGGCAAATTTCTTTCACAAAGCAAAGAGATATAGAACATAGATCGCTGATTTTGATCGTCAAACAGTCAAAAAGGAATAATGTTCTTTTGTCATAAAATATTTGCATTATTATACATTGTAACCGTTATTTATTTTGATACAGTCGGATAGAAAATGATCCGAGAAATAGGGCCGATGTAAGTGGCCGACGGCACACCTTCAGCGCGGATAGCGGGAACTTCGAAAAGACACCAAAAATTGTATTTGCTTGGGCGCCAGGCGCGAGATTCGCGCCACTCTAAAAATTCACAAATCGGCAGAGAATCTTCATAAACCGTAAATCATCCTGCAAATTTCCGCGACGGAGATAATCGACTCGCTCAGGTCGTCAGGGGGTAGAGGGGGGAGTTCGGACGGGAGAGAAAGCGGAGTTCGAGAGTGGCTATTTCAAATCGCTCAAATGTAATAATCATTGAATATGTTTGGAATAACAAGATGAACGAAAAACAGACAGAAAAAAATATAAAAGTTTGAGTAATAGGTTGTACAAAAGCAAATAATATTCCTTCGATAAGTAACGAATGAGGTCCGCACACTGATCGTGCGTGGCGGACGGAGAATTTTATGTGACGCCGAAAGACAAATAAGGCGAAGCCGTAGTTTTCATTCGGACGGTACTGTACGGCTTATGTACGGCCGAGACGCGGCGCGTTGTTATTATTTCGCGCCTTTGAGACGACCCGACGCGGAGATATCAGGTGGCACGCGGGACCCGGAAGTAGACTTGCGTGCCTACGTATCGAATAATTATTAACGCACGAGACTTAATAAAGCCCGTGCGAAGCAATTGATTCTAATAATTTTGGCAATACACAACCTCTCATAAACTATAGTAGGTTCGGCGCGAGTTTCCCTGAGATCGGTCACGCTGGTCGTCCTCCGCACAATGTCACAAAGGATACTCGAATAATAATAGGCGCGAGAAAGAATACGCTATATTTCTCATACGTGACTATAGACAAGATTATTCTCTACAATCTTTAACTTCTAACGAACGAAAGACGACACAATAATTACGGGACGAGACTTTAATTCTAACATTTTCCACACCCGTGGCGCTCCTTATCCTGGCAGGGCCGCCTGGTGCCCCGCGGGACCCTGCGAATTCGCTTGATGAAAATTTCTCTCGCCGTTCCTCTGTGCTTCCGCCTCGAGTTCCGCTGTTCCTCTTTATTTTTCGTCGGGAAGAATCCTACGAGCACGCCCCTTTGCTGTTCCTTCAAAAATCCGCCAGATCGATTGATTGATCGATTGCGAAATTTTGTATATCCGGGTAGGCTGAGGCTCGAGGTAGTGTATCTCCCGCGTCTTTCGTTTCCGGGGCTCTCTCGCCTCTCGCGAGAGAGTGGCCATCTCCGTCTTTTGCCGGAATCTCTGTGGAAGAATGAACATTTTATGGCGGTATCCAGGTTCTTAACGGGAGGAGCAATCCAGAAAATCTGTGTGTGAACAATATTTACCGGACGTGATCCGGACGTGGTGGCCTCTGCTCGGTCCGAAATCGTTCTCTTCGTCCTCTCCGTCCTTTCACTTTCTCTCTCTCTCTCTCTCTCTCTCTTTCGGCTTCTCCGGTTAAGACACCCTATGCAAAATCGCTCGCCGAAAACGCAAAAATCGCTTAAACAAAAATTATAAATAAAAGTAATTCGCGGGACGGATGCGCGGGGCGCATCCTCTTACGCAGAAAAAAACGCAAAAATTATTTTTCGGGTGCTCTCTCTTTCTCTCTCTCTCTCTCTATCAAAGGTTGGCGAGAGAGCAAAGGTTCCCGAATTTCCCGCCTTCCCGGCCGGGCCTTCGGCTCTTGTGACGGACAAAAAAAAATGTCACGTCACAACATATATCATTTAACACCTTTACCTGGATTAGTAAACGTGGGAGAAACATAAATTTTAAATAAATTGTAAATAAATTTACATGTATTGCATAAATTTCCATAAATCATGAAATTCATGTTTATACATTTAAAAAAATTGTTATTATGGCAATTATCTATCTGTATTTGATATTACAGAAATCGCGCAGGTTAACATAAACATAGATGTTATAAATGCCTTTTATGATCTTTTTAATGAACATAATAATGATGAACTTTATTTTCGTAAATCTGATCTCTTCAAGATCTCTTACAGTTTACAATCTCTTGCAAGGCTTCAATTTAATCAACTGTTGCCTCGTATATATTGCAAAAATAATATTTATTTTATGTAATTTTTATATTTTTTATATCTTGTGTACGAAACGCAAAACAATAATTTCGAAAAATCTATATCCACATTGATAAATTTCTTAGCATTTAAAATATTTTCATGCGCAATTCGTCGTTAAAAATTATGTTAAGGTAGAACAGATTTACATAAAATATATATAAAATACAAGAGAATTTTATGCAATTTTTAAATTTAACACAAATTTTTGTAAATAAAAACAGTTCTAATAATTATATACCTATATTGAGAAAGTGAAAGAACATAAATATATTTTGCGATAACACAAGAGTATTATCTATGAATAATCAAATAATTATTGTCACAAGTAATATTAAATAATATTGTTCCGTTATTCTATCAAAGATATACATATATCTTTTCATCTTACTGATTATGTGCATTAGATATGCAGGACAGAAGGCTGCAATTTTTGCCATCTATTGTTATTAAGTGATAAATCGGCCAATTTCTTCACAAAGGCTTCCCACTTGGCCTGCCAAAGAATCAACGCCTTACTTTTTTCTTGGTTGTTCATACTGCTGTAGATCAGCGAGTTTATCGCCAATTGCTTGAGACTCTTGAGATCCGACTTGGCACTCATAAGACCCATAAAGGCTTCATAAAAATCATGGCTGAGCGCTTTAGCGCCCCAAAGTCCGGGATCATCGCTGGAAATTACAATAGGCGAATCCGACGCGAACAAAGTGGTCGCAGGATGATTTCGTATATCCTCCACGAGGCTAAGAACTTGATTCGAAATGGGACAAATTTCCACCGCTATCCCTCTTTGCTGCACCATGTTCCACAAAAGTGGATGCTTCGTCAATGCATATCTAAATAAATGTTATGAATGTCAATCTGAGGATTATATCAATCATAAGACCGCGAACGATAGTTTAGATAAATTTTGTGTTTCGATATGTCACAATCTGCTTTGATTAAATTTTAAAATAAAAAGCAAACTCGCATTAATCTTATGTAAAATAGATTTCTGTTAAATTAACTGGCTTTCTCATATGTTGTAACTTAATAATCTACCAAACAAAAAATATAATAACCTCAAAGCTAAATAACAGACACTTATTAATTTACAATTAGTCAAACATGAAAAACTTGAGCTTTGCAAGCTATTTAACTGTCTGCAATTCAATAATTGTCCATTATTTTGCTTTGATGAGCTATTACAGCTTCAGCAAATCATAAGCTACAACATATGAAAAAACTAGCTAATTTAATCGAAATCCATAAGATAAGTGCGAAGTACTTTAGGTAAGGTAAATAATTTACTAAATAATTTTAAATAAAATGAAGATGTATGTCATAAAAAACGCAATTTTCACCTTTAACTTTTTATAATTAATAAATGTTTCTATTTTGAATTTTAAATTAATTTTTCTTTAATTTTATTTGTGCTACACTCACCCGTGGCCAATACGTTTAGTATTGAGCAATAAAGCATCGAAAAGATTCAAGTCAGTGGACAATCCGTTCCAATTGGTCTCTCCAGCGTGGAAGAAGAATTTAATTTTTGTACTAATGGCGTTCAATTTGTCGGCGAACTTTATAAGAGGTTGTCCTTTGTCCTCTTGACCGACCAAGTCGAAACCAATTACAAAGTTGGGATATGATTTTGTCAACTGCATTAGCGTGTTCAGATATTCATCTACTCTTGTGTCATTGACGTTACGGTTTGGCGCATATATAATTTTAACGCCAAGAAAATCGGGATGATCTCGTACAAATCTATCATATGTCTGTTTTATTAAAGACTTTACAATGCCTCAGATTTTAATTAAAAATTTTTTTCATTGAAATATTCGTAAAATATTAAAATAAAATAAAAAACAGAGTATATCTCTTTTTTTCTTATCAGATTTCATTTTAAAACCCATTTTAGAAATCTTTATTTTAGTTTTGACAAATATAAAATTTTAGTAATATCTTATAATGATATCAATAAGGAAAGTGATAAGAACACCATTAAATATAATTAATTACCCACACAGCATAAAACTCAACAAATATGTTGCAGAAACGTTTTAAAATTTTAAAACAAATTCTAAATAACACTAACACGTCGTTAGAACACCTAAAAATATCCATGATAAAAAAAGTTATGAAACGCGTAAAGTTTGTGTTTTGAGTCGCGTGTATTGTTGCCTCTTTTCCGCGCGCCTGATTAGTAGTCGAGTTGCGCAGAGAGTCTTGCGATATACAGGGTTTGTCCGGAAAGTAATGCGTCGCATTTTTTTAAAAAAGAATTTATTGATCGCATAGGTAAAACAACTTAAAATTGTTCGAAGTATGACCCTTCTGCGTCAATACATTTTTGCCAACGCGATTTCCATGCGTCATAAGATTTCTGGAACTCCTTGACTGGGATGCTGTTCAGGGAGGCCGTCGAAGTAGCTTGTACGTTGTCAACCGACTCGAGCTGTTGTCCTTTGAGCTCCCTTTTCAGCCGAGGAAATAAAAAAAAGTCCGCCGGGGCCAAGTCGGGACTGTAGGGCGGCTGCGGCACCGTTGCCACACCGATCCGGGTCAGGTAGGCCGTAATAACAAAGGCGGTGTGAGCCGGCGCGTTGTCGTGATGGAGTTTCCATGAAGCGCGGATCTCCTTTCGGACGCGGGCGATCCTGTGATTCAGTCTCTGAAGCACTTCCTTGTAAAATTGAGCGTTGACAGTCTGGCCGGGGGGTACGAATTCATGGTGCACTATCCCCTTTGCATCAAAAAAAAACAATGAGCATTGACTTCACCCGGGACTTGCTCATGCGAGCCTTCTTCTGGCGCGGCGACGACGTCGTGTGCCATTCCGCACTCTGCCTCTTTGACTCCGGATCGTACTGAAAGACCCATGATTCATCCCCAGTGATAACGTTGTTCAGGAAATTGGGATTATCTGCACAGAGTTGCTTGAGTTCTTCACAAACTTCCACTCGGTGTTGCTTTTGCGCATCGGTCAACACTCTGGGCACAAGTTTTGCGCAAATCTTCCGCATGGCCAAGTCTTCCGATACAATCTCGTAAACAATCGTTTTCGGCAAGTTCAATAATTCCGACATTAAGCGAACATTCATTCGACGGTCTGAATTCAATAATTGGCGCACACGAGTCACATTGTCGTCCGTTCGCGATGTTGACGGGCGTCCTGCGCGGGCCTCGTCGGCGACCTCCTTCCGACCTTCTCTAAACATCTTGTGCCATCTGTTTGACTGCGATTTGGAAAGGCAATCGTCCCCGAAAACTTTCTTGAGCATTTCAAAAGTTTCCAGCGGCGTCTTGTCCAGCTTCACGCAAAACTTTATCGCATAGCGTTGCTCTATCGTTCTCTCCATCACAAGTTCGACGCGACCACTAAGCAGAGGTTCACAGAATAAGCCGTCCTAACCCTCCAAGCGCATGGAAACAATTGAGCGACCTACCGTTGGAAAGCTAAGGGTACCCCCCTTCCTCCCCAACCGGTCCCATCGCTCTGCGATGTATAGTCGCGTCACAAAAAAATGCGACGCATTACTTTCCGGACAAACCCTGTATGTGTGATAAAAAAATTAAAATAATATTAATAGCGCGCGCTTGTGTTACTAGTCCCTTTTCTAAAAAAGGCATGTTATTGACATTGTTGTCGCTTTTGCGCGATGCTGATTGGCTGTCTCGATTTGTCGTTGTTATGTGTTAGATTCATAGCATCGAGCAACTGTTGAGAGAATTAACAGTTTGACAGTTGTCAAAATAAAATTTATATATAAATTTTATATAAATATATTAATATATTAATTATTTTTTATTTTGCATTTATTCGCGTATTTGTACACATTCGGAAGATCATATTCATACGAAATATGGAATGCATTTGCTGTCATACAACCTAATGCTATTGCCAAGAGGACAGCAGAACAGAATGTAAGTAAGCGAATTTCCATTATATACATAATTTTAATTCGCCAAATTTCTATTATGTACATTATATTAATTTTCCGAATTTCTATTATGTACATAATTTTAATTAATAGAATTTCTATGATGTACATAATTTTATTTCACTGAATTTCTATCATGTACATGATTTTAATTCATCGAATTTTTATTGTGTACATAATATTAATGCCCAAATTTCTATTATGTACATAATTTCAATTCACCTAATTTCTGTTACGCACATAATTTTAATTCTTGTATTTTTATTATATAGGGGAGACCGGGGTGAAGTCGTCACCTTTTTTTTGAGATGCCGATTTTTAACAACAAAATAAATAATTTTAATGAAATGTAGTGTACCGTTGTAAAGTATGAATCCTTGACTATAATGTTTTTGGTCTATATCATTTTGTTCGATTAGTATAAAGTAAAAATGACAAAGATGTAAAAATTGAATTTTCAAAATTGCCGGGGCAAAGTCGTCACCCCACCCTGGGGCAAAGTTGTCACTTCATTCTTAAATTGAATTTTAAATAAAAATACGTAATTTTGATTATAAAAAACAATAAAATATATTTTATTAATCATTTTTTAATAGAAAAATTTTAACATTTATTAATATTTATTACCTAGCCAGAAATGAATGATCAAATCGACGTCGAGTCAACAACGATTCGACGTCGATTCAACGATGAATTGACGTTGATTCGATATCATTTCTGGCTGGGTAACATTTATTAACATTTATTTATTTTAACATTTATTAAATTTAAACATTTATTTATTTAAATAAAATATGATATATATTTCAAAATAACGCCAATAAAATATAATCACGTGTGTGAAGTTGGTCCCGCACTTTTCGAATTTTATATTTTTATGAATTGTGCTGCATTATACTACGCTTGTGCCATATTGTGCCGTAAACCACAATCTAGTAACTCAAAACATATTCAAGGAAATAAAAAAAAAAACAAGATTTTTGATAACCCCGCACTTTTTAAATTTTAACTTTTTCTTTATTGTGTCGTATTGTGCTACAATTGTGTTAATTTGTACCGCAAACGCGATATCGATAACATCAATAATAATTAAGAAAAAAAAAATAAAAACAAAATTAAGATAGCCCCGCACCTTTTTACGATTAAGTTCACGATTGTTTCATAAATTGGTACTAACTTGTGCCACATTGTGTTGTTGGAAAAATTTGAATATCTCATTTTATTTCGATAAAAAATTCACAAAGAAAAATTTTAAAAATACATATAAATCACACTACAATACAAATATAAAATTTTTGCGAGTTGTACTGAGTTGTGCTTAGTTGTGTTACTCAAAATCTATAAGGCACGTGCATAAAAAGCAAAGATTAGCTTGGGGAGTCGATAAAATTAATAAAAAATGGGCGAGGGTGAAAAAAATTTGACATATTTTAATTTGTTTTGGTTGTGCCGGATTGTACTACAATAGTACTACAACCACGGTCGTACATACAGATCTGGAAACTGTTTCACTTTTTTAATGGTAGGGGTAAGTCTCAAAAGGAAAATGATTTGGGTAGTTTGTATGATAACCGCATGGGTCGCTGCCATCATGGGATGTCAAGAACACTGCGTACGTCAATTGTGGAACAAAAAGAAAGATATTGAACATTCATTAATATAATAATATGACTAATAATCTTCTAATAATTAATATGATTAATTATGATATTAATTATTATTAAATTATTAATTATATAATTAATGATTAATAATAAATATGATTAATATCATAATTAATATAATTAATATTAATATAATTTTAATAATAGCTTCCCATTTTTTCCGCATAATTTCATCTTTAGGCACTTTAAAAACACATCTAGAATAGAATAGAACATTGCCTAACCTCAACCTATTTCCAATTTCAAGGAGAGTTCTATGAACAAACCTCCGGAGCAGCAATGGGATCCCCTATCTCACCTATCGTTGCAAACATTTTTATGGAACATTTTGAAAATAAAGTCCTGAAAAACGCACCTCTCAAACCCTCTACATGGTTTCGATATGTTGATGACACCTTTGTCATCTGGAGTCATGGCAGAGAAACGCTCCCTAAATTTCTCGACTTTCTAAATTCTCAGCACCGCAGTATTCAGTTCACAATGGAAATAGAACAGAATAATCAGCTTCCCTTTTTAGACGTGTTAGTTAAAAAGAACGAAGACGGCACCTTAGGCTATCGGGTTTATCGAAAACCAACACATACGGATCGTTATCTCCATGCCACCTCTCATCATCACCCAGCTCAGAAGAATTCTGTCATCAGTTCATTAATATACAGAGCCTTAACAATTTCTGAACCAACTTCCCTGAATGAAGAATTAGAACATCTCAACCAAGTCTTGACCAAGAATGGGTACAACTCCAAAAACATCCATCGAACAACTGAAAGGCTGAAAAATAAAATCTCCAGTTCTACAAATATGAGTGCATCAAGTGAAAAAGAAGAAGATAAACAAGATAAAAAATAGACGATCCTTCCGTATCTTTAGAGTACAACAGAACGCATTAGCAGGATCCTGAGTAAACACAATATCAAAGTAATTTCCAAACCTCAAAATAAGATTGCGCAACTACTTCCTAATCCCAAGGACCGGAGACCACACTTAGAAACACCAGGTGTATACAGGATTCCTTGCTCCTGTGGAAAAGTGTACATAGGAGAAACTGGGAGAAAGATCAGTACACGAATTAAGAAACACCAACGGAGTGCCAGGTACTACCATTTTAGTCAATCAGCCTTGGCAGAACATTGGATGGAGGCGGGACACTCGGTACAATACGACAAAGCAACCAGACTAGCCCCCTCGCAAAGCTATTTCGTCAGAAAACATCGTGAAGCCCTAGAAATTCTGAAACATCCCGACAACCTCAACCGCGACAAAGGTTATCAAACAAACCCTATTTGGCACACTGCTCTTAATATACACACACACTACTAGGCGGCGTCATTACGGAATACTTTTCCGTAGATGAAAAACCTTCATAATATATATAAGGACCACAACCCAAGAAAGCTCAATGTCGGAGCTCTCAGCCCTGAAGATGCAAACTGCAACGTTTGCGAAACGTCGGCATTACGCTGTTAAACCACGCGGCATCCATCCGGAAACCTTTTGCATTGTGAAACTATATTTTTGAACTGTTCGATCTTTTTAATATATTGGTTTTTGAAGTCTCTGAATCCGAATCTGAAATCAGATTTTCAAAATTCAATATGGCGGACGAAAACTCTAAAAATTACTTGAATAAGCAGTAACTCGACATGCGACTTTCAAAATACAATAAAATCAACTTATGACATTTATTGTTAGTTATGTGAAGTGAATTAAACATGTTAAAAATATTAATTGTTTATAACCGCCGGTGTTAGCGTTACCGGAGATGTACCGCGCGGAAGTCGCACAATATAAACAATTAATATTTTTAACATGTTTAATTCACTTCACATAACTAACAATAAATGTCATAAGTTGATTTTATTGTATTTTGAAAGTCGCATGTCGAGTTACTGCTTATTCAAGTAATTTTTAGAGTTTTCATCCCCCATATTAAATTTTGAAAATCTGATTTCAGATTCAGATTCAGCGACTTCAAAAACCAATATATTAAAAAGATCGAACAGTTCAAAAATATAGTTTCACAAGGTGTTTCATGCGCAATGTCAAACGAGCGCGGCAATATAGAGGTTATTTGCCCCCCAAATATTTATATATAAAAAAAAAAAAAAAAAAATACATGTTCCTTAATTAGCTTTTCTTTTAAAGTTTTAATAGATTTCACTTTGATTAGATCAAAACTGATTTTTTGCAGCAAAAAATTGATCACTTTAGGGGTAGTTAACCCCCTAATTTTCACTCCCCCTCCAACATACCTAGGCCGATTTTCGTCTTCTATCAAAAGATACTTTTATACCAAAAATCATTAAGATCGCTTCACTGATCTCAAAGATATCGCAATTTTTCCATTTTACCCCCTATTTTGGGGGGTCGTTTCACCCCCTAAATATGTTTTTCCGCCGCTAAAAAAATACGTGTCTCTTAGTTTTTCATGTATTATAACATATCCAAATTTCAGAAAAATCGGAGAGTGACACTTCCGTAGTTTACTTGTTAGTACAACTCGCAGAAATTTTATATTTGTATTGTAGTGTGATTTATATGTATTTTTAAAATTTTTCTTTGTGAATTTTTTATCGAAATAAAATGAGATATTCAAATTTTTCCAACAGCACAATGTGGCACAAGTTAGTACCAATTTATGAAAAAATCGTGAACTTAATCGTGAAAAAGTGCGGGGCTATCTTAATTTCGTTTTTATTTTTTTTTTTTCTTAATTATTATTGATGTTATCGATATCGTGTTTGCGGTACAAATTAACACAATTGTAGCACAATACGGCACAATAAAGAAAAAGTCAAAATTTAAAAAGTGCGGGGTTATCAAAAATTTTTTTTTTTTTTTTTTATTTCCTTGAATATGTTTTGAGTTACTAGATTGTGGTTTACGGCACAATATGGCACAAGCGTAACCCAATGCAGCACAATTCATAAAAATATAAATTCGAAAAGTGCGGGACCAACTTCACCCACATAATATAATCACAAAGATAAAAATTTTGAAATTGTAGACAACCAAACTGGGCAAAAATATTAATTTATTAAATCTTCTTCACAACGTTTCGAACTTTGGTTTAGGTCATTATCAAATGAACGAATCATTAAGTGTTAAGGGGATGCCGGATGATGTTTTTACCGACCGAATGCAAGAATATTTAGTTTTTTTTATATAACTTTTTATTGACTATACTGATCAATAAATCCTTTTCCACGATTAAAGTACTTATAAAAACGGACCGCGCTAGCTATTTGCATATATAAATAGTTTGCATATATAAATCATATAAAAATCAAAAATTACAGTTTTGTTTTCGGCTGCTTTGTGTCAGTTCGTAATAATACTTATTTCATTAAAAATGTTCTGCAGTTTGTCTGTGCATGAAATATAGTATGCGCGGTAAGGATAATATGAAGAATTATTAGTAAACGATTAAAAGTGAGATTGCAAGTCTAATAAAAAAGTTATATATTAAAAACATTTTTACGCGTATGTGTTGTATACATGCATATGTTTAGATATGTGTGGTCCTAACCCGTCGGAGTTCGGCCAACGCTCCGGCATTATAAAATTAAATATGTGTAAAACACATGTGTCTTTGACGTTTAACTACCAACATTTATTTATTTATTTATTTATTTTTAACATTTATTTTTAAGTGTGCTACTTTATAATTATTATTCTTCTTCAACCAGTTGTTTAACGTAGTTTTCGAGACTCCATATTGTTTTGCGGCTGTTTAAATTTTAATTTTATTTTTTTTTTACCGCAAAAACTGTCTTCCTCAGTTGCTCCTTGTCGACAGGAGTCGTTTTGCGATAATACATGCATACCTTTTATGCAATTGAAAAAAACAATGACATTTGCAACGGAAAGTCATCCGGGTGAAGTCGTCGCTATGACTTGATGACATTACCCCAGTGACTTGGTGACGACTTCATCCCAGACACAGATTTCAAATTTAGTCGCTCATAAAATATTAGAAATAAACAAAAATAAAAAAACTGCACTGGATTTCTGTTCAGTAAACATTACTCTTTAAAATCATTTACCTACAGATTGGGAAAAAAATATTTAAAATATTGAAAATTTTTGATGCGCAAAAAATTTTACTTTTGACTACTGAAAATACGTTTATTGTAATCAAAATCACAACATGACATATATAACTTCACTAAATTCTGTTGGTCACGTGGACATCACATAAATAGTGTTTATAATATTAACAAGTTCACATAACATATAGATTTCGAGATAACTGTAATGACGACTTCGTCCCGGTCTCCCCTACATATTAAAAATTCGACGAATTAAAATTATCTACATAATAAAAATTTAGCGAATTAATATTATGTATTTAACGGAAAATCGGTGAATTAAATTTATATACATAATAGATATTCGGGAATTAAAATTATGTATATAACATAGTAGAAATTCAGAAGTCAATTAGAACATAATGGAAATTCTACATGCTTTACGTACATAATGAAAATTCGGTGAATTTATTTTATGTATATAATAGATCTCTGACAGCACAGAATATTTATATAAAATGTTTATAGAATATTTATAATAATTATTTTAATATTTTATAAATATTTATCACAAATATTTTAATAAAGATATGGATAAATTGACACTCGCCAGTATTCGAATAAAAATAAAATAATGAACTTCTTATCTCTTGACCAAACTGGCAAATATGTTTGATAATTACATTCACGACGTTTCGACCATTATTATTAGGTCCTTTTCAAGTAATAAGATGTAATTATACAATTTAAGGAGAAACTCCTTTTGTCGATTGATACACTTCAGACACATTCAACAGTTGCTTAATAATTGTCAAATGTGTCTGAAATGTATTAATTGACAAAAAGAGTTTTTCCATGAATTGTATAATTACATCTTATCACTTGAAAAGGACCTAATAGTAATGGTCGAAACGTCGTCATAATTATCAAACATATTTGCCGGTTTGGTTAAGAGATAAGGAGTTCATTATTTTCCAAATATTTTATAAACGTTTTTGAAATCTAGATTCAATAAATCATAAATATTTATCATAAATATTAGAGAAAATATATACGATAAATATTATGGTAAATATTATAAATATAATGATTTTTTAATCAAAACGATCGGTTGATATAGTCTAATCTAAAATTTGGTCGATTAGAGGTTTTTGTGTTTTTCAAACTCTATTAGACATTTATAAAAAGTTAAAAATGTGTAAAAAATATTTATAAGTAACTTATTAAACATTTATTTTAAAATAGAATATAAAATTATAATATACACTGAATATACTTAGGCAACAGAGTATATAGTTTAACAAATAAATTTATGTGCACATCGATATATTATATACGTAAATTTATTTGTTAAAGACATTCTGTTGCAGAATGTAGCTCAAAAATAGAAATAATTTTATTTTAATTTTTTAAATATTTTTAATTTTATTAATGTTGAAACATAAATCTGTACTCAAATAGAACCGCGCTAGTCAAGACTGCCATCTTCTGTACACATCGCCTATCGACCATCCGATCGTAGGTCGATGTATTTATCGACCAAATCGATAGATCGACCCCGGCGGTACTCTCTTCCGCCGGACACACTTCCGTCTAGTCACTCTTACTGTACGATCTTTTACATAATAAAACGTGTCTAAGCTCTACATAAATTCTACACTAGATTTCTCTCCTTGGAGCCATCCTTGCGCTACCCAAGTTCACATTCCAACAATTAATTTCCATTTTTGCCAGCCTATATAATTCTCACGAAAATCAAATACGAGAAAGATACGTCACATAGCGATAAATGAAAAAACTAACATATTAGTTAATAAAATATTTACAAAATAATTACTATAAATATTTATCTTTACATACTATAAATATTATATGAAATATTTAATCTGTTAAACTCTTAATTTATTTAATCTATGTTTTAATAATATGTTAAATAAAGATTTTTATAAAACATTTTCAAAATATTTATATAATATTTGAAAAAAATATATATTCATAAATATTTATGAATCTTTATCATAAATATTGTGTGCTGTCTGGAGAAATTCGGCGAATTATACATAATAGGAATTTGACGAATTAAAATTATGTTTGTAATATGAATTTGGCAAATTAAAATTATGTTCGTAATATTAATTCGGCGAATTAACATTATGTAATACATAATAGAAATTCGGGAATTCAAATTATGTCCCTTTTTAAAAAAGGCATTCTCGCAAGTATTGTTGCCGCTTTTCTGCGGTGCTGATTGTTTATCTCGATTCGCTTTGTTGTTAAATTGAAAGTATCAAGTTCTGTCATCGCGAAGATTAATAATTTGACAGTTATAAAATAAAAATAAAAACAATACCAATGGCGCGCGCGAAGTACACGCTTGTGCTGTCAAGTAACATAAAAAACGTAACATTTAAAACGTTTGTGCAACCTTTCATAAACATTAACGTGACAAATCATAAGCGGACATTTTCATGTATCTAAAACGTATATGAGATATTTTTTAGTCAATTTTGCGAAGATCTGTGAAAGATTTTGTGCAGTGTGGATATATAATTCTGTAAAAATCTTATCCGGAATGATGAAAGTAAAATAGTGTAGGTTAAACACAACATAAGCTTCTTACCTATCAGTGATGTTCTTGAGGATTCCCGCCATTTCTAGCGATCCGTAGACTCTATCAAAATCGTATAATGACGTTAATGTCGCCCGCATCTCCACGTACATCACATTATCTTCGTAGAAATCTTGTAGTGTGCGATAATAAATGTCTTCGAAGACAGGTCGATAGGACAGCCAGGAACCCATAAACGCAAAAATGCTATTAAACTTCTTCCACGCCTTATCAACGGTGCTGTAGTCGCTTCTTGGATTTTCCGTCATCATGGTCAACGACCGCCTGATTCTGTCATCAATCGCTGCAGCCTGTTGATCCTGTCGCAGCTCGCTCAGTAATTGCCACTCGCACGTCCCGTCGGGATTCTTGTTGAAGAACTTAAGTCGCAAACTATTATTTTGATCGCACGCGTATAGATTTTCGCGATAGCTCACATTGTTGAGCTTATAATCAAGCGAAACCATAGCGGACTGGTGAGCGTGGAGAACGGCGCCTTTGGGCATCTCACGTAGGATCTTAAATACTTCAGACTTCTCGACTTCCGGTATTACCTCCAGAAAGTTGCGCGATGGTAAAAAGCTATCGTTGCTAAACCCTGCGAAAAAACCTCTATTATAATATTATAATGTTTACTATAATTCAAACCAAACATTAGATATCTCATTAGATGACACACGATAAAATATATAGTATTATAGCAGTGTATCATCTTTTGTATCAATTTTCCCTCATTTTATATATTTTATATTTATTATATGACATATTTTCTTTTTTTTATTTAACATATAAAACATTTTTATTATTAAAGATATTTATTATTAATTAATTACATTATTTAAAATTAGGAAAATGTATAAATAGCATCAAACTTGAAATTATATCTGTCAAAGTTAAATAACTGTAATATTAAAATATTCCTAAGCATTCATTAATTATAAATATGAAAATAGAATTAAATATGTTTAACAAAATTATATTTTAAGAAGCACTTTAATCTTTGTTTATGTTTGATAATGTTACATGTATGTTTTAAGTATGTTTGAACACCGGATGTCGTTAAACGTACGTTTGATAGATTATGATTCCAAAAATTTCAAAAAGAAACAAATGTTTACTGATATCTTGTGCTATAATTAGTTCATAGTTTCGTGCACGTTTATTAATAACACGCTTTCGAATACGTTAATTTTAAAAAGATTACTCAGGAAACGACAAATGCTAAAAAGAATATATAATTTCAAAGATTTATAATTCACGATATAAGCTATATTATTACCTGCTTCTCGTTCAGCCTTATCACCTTACCATTTATGTTAATTTTATTTTGCTTATTTTTTATTACACTATTTTTCACGTCGATTTGTCGTTATTTTTGTGTACTTCGAGACATCAATCAGAACAATAAATAATACTATAACATAACAAGATATTAGAACACGGATGTCTAACTAGCTTCTCCAAAAGAATTTCACATTTTGATCATTATCTACCAGAACCAGTGTCGGTTTTAGAAACATTGGCGTTCTAGACAAAATTATCGTGGCGCCCATTCAGCCGATTCAAATTTTAGATATAGGTATAGCCGAATATTAAGGTACACCGTGCACTAGGCAGCGGCGCCCCTACAGATCTGGCGCCCTGGTCGATCGCCCGACTGCGTCCTACCCAAACGCCGGTACTGACCAGGACCTGACTATAGTTATTAAGTTATTTCCTTCTTTGCATTACTCTCATTTTACTGTAGTCTAAGGGACCTATTTTGTAACTTTTAATAATGTTGTTATGCATTACTGCGCAGATTTTTTGTAACATGTAATAGCTGTGCAATATGATACATAACATTACAGATTACAGAATAGGTCTCTAAACATATTTTGGAATCTGTTGGATGTCCGTGTACTATACTATGATACACTTAATAATACACTTCTCACAATAATTAAGAGATCAACAAAAATTGTCTAAAAAGACAGGTAAATTTTAAATAGCTATAACTTTGTTTTAAAAAATGAAAATTTTAATTTTAAAATAAAATTTTAAGCCAATAAGATAGAAGCGATTGTCAGTCACAATATAGAACCGAGGTAAAATAAACTCAATTGACCAACAATGGCTGCACTTAAAATTCTTTTATTAAAAAAAAGAAACAACGTTTTGATCTTCAGTTGGATCCTCTTCAGGCTACAATAATTAAAATTTTAAGAGGATGCCGGATGATGTTTTTACCGACCGAATGCGAGAATATTTAGTTTTTTTCATATAACTTTTTATTGACTATACTGATCAATAAATCCTTTTCCACGATTAAAGTACTTATAAAAACGGACTGCGCTAGCTATGTTTGCATATATAAATCATATAAAAATCAAAAATTACAGTTTTGTTATCGGCTGCTTTGTGTCAGTTCGTAATAATACTTATTTAATTAAAAATGTTCTGCAGTTTGTCTGTGCATAAAATATAGTATGCGCGGTAAGGATAATATGAAGAATTATTAGTAAACGATTAAAAGTGAGATTGCAAGTCTAATAAAAAAGTTATATATTAAAAACATTTTTACGCGTATGTGTTGTATACGTGCATATGTTTAGATATGTGTGGTGCTAACCTATCATGTGTATACCATATGTGTATACGTGCATATGTTTCAATATGTGTGGTGCTAACCCGTCGGAGTTCGGCCATAAAAAAAAGGTCATAGCTACTTTTCATATTCTTCAACTTTGGTATTTTTTACATACAAAAAACAACGAACTTAACGAAATGGAAATTTTCTTCTCACTTTATGGACGTGTGCATGCACAAGATTTGAAAAATTTTTTGAAAATTTTTTCGCGTTAAAGCCTGAAGTTTTCTCTGCAAAATCATTTTTTAAAATTAAAATTTCCATTTTTTTCTTATCGAGTTATCGAGAATTGAAGAGAAAATGGTAATTTTAATCATTCCTAGATAGCACATGATTGTTTCAGAAATATTTCCTAAACATATCTAAAGTTTGTTAATCGTTTAAGCATCAATAAAAAGCATCTCGACAAAAACGTCTTTCAAACTATAATTTAAGAAACGTTTCCTTCACATTTAAATTATACCTCCACAGCATGAAATATTGCTAAAATATTGGAAATAAAATAAATATTTCAATATTGAGCTACATTACAAATTGCAGCAATATTATGCAAATATTATAAGAATATATATATTTATTGGAGATTATAAGTTAATATATTTATTGGAGACGATGCAAAATATTAATGCTATATTATAATTCAATCACATAGTTCCTTCCTTTACCGCTTGCGCTGCTACGTATCTATCTTGCATTTAAGTTTTAGTGACGAGAATTATATAAAGTAAAAATGTAGCTTTTACAATCAATTATTTTAATCAATTTAATTTTTTTTATTCAATCCTAACAAAGAATTCAAATATTAAATTGCGGTTATTTAAAACTCGGACAAATAAATGTTTGAATAAATAAAGAAAATAAAAAAGAAGAAATATTTTGCAATATTTTATAAATGTTATGTTAACGTTGCTGAAAATATATCAGCGTTGCAAAAATTATTGCACAGTATGATTTAGAAGTGAATATATTTATATTATTGCAAGTTCACAAATAAAGAATAAAACGGTAAAAAATGATATTTATTGACCTTTTCTCTTAAACGTTTTTTAAACTCGAAATTAAACATTTCTTTTAACTAAAAGTAAGATTTAACGAGCTAATTATTTCTTTTAGCATTACTCGAATGGACATTTTAACTAATAAAAACCGTTTTCGAGAATCGGTTATGAAACATTTCGAAGAAACTATTGTAAAACGTTTCTGAAACGATGATGTGCTACCTAAGAACATTAATTTTTTTTTACAAAAAAATCTCAAACATCTCTAAAAAGCTATTTTTCACACATTAAACGTCAAGTATTTTGGAAATCTAACGTACTAGTATTTAATTTGTAGCATTCAAAAATTTATAAGAAACATTTTGTCTCATTTAAATAAAATAATTTTTGGCTGTAAACTAATATAATACTTTCGGATTTTCTTATTACAAAATTTAGTTCTTAAACAATGCTCAAAAATTCATCCTACAAAAAACAAAAGAAAAAAATGCACCACAAAGAAAGATTGATCAATAATCTTAAAAACTATGATTTCTTTTCTTTTTTAAAATAATAATAGAGTGCTTCTTCGCGTTTGCCTCCGAGTTTGCGCAAACTAATTTATTATTATAAGAGTGAAAAGCTCGAACCATTGTTGATCTCTCGATCTTTAAATGACATCAGGACTTTATTCGCCATGATTTCCATGGAATTGAGTTTCAGCTTGCCGCCTAGGGACGATTGTTTCTCACTCGTTATTAGTTGCTGTCGTAGTTGCCAATAGGCATGTTGTCGCTTAAACTCTCGCTGTTTATGCACGAGGTGCGCGTTGATCACGTTTCCACTGCAGATCAGGATCGTCAAGGTGAACAAGCTCGACCAGACCATGGTTGAACGGTGGAAAACTATACTTTACTAACTAGACGCGAATTACTATATCGTCGCGTCGTTCAGTTTCGCCTCAAAAATATTTACTTTGTGTCAAAACACTTATTTGCACTTGAGCCTATGTAGAGTGTGAACGTTGCGGCTGTCCGATCTCCACTGAATAACTCTTACCACCGAGACTACCATTATAAGGGCATAAGGAATAGTGTATAATGAGGACCGGTAACTCATTAGTAGAGTCGCTTGCTGACTACTTGTAACGTCAACGATTAATGATACGCGTGTATTTCTCGCGCTTGTGTAAAGCAAACATTGTGACAGATACCCACATATTGCGATAGCAAATATGCGTGTAAATTTACTTAAGATCGTAATTAAATAAAATATTCCGTTTTGCTAATTTTTCGTATGAACAATATTGCGTACGATACAATAAATAATAAAAAAGTATAATTATATTTATATAGTTAAAGAAGGAAGACTGCATCTATTTTTCATTGCAGATTTAATCGATATTTTTTTTCGGCTAATTTAAACTTAAGAAAATATAAAATATTTTACATTCTCTAAGTCAATCGAACAGTCTGTGTAAAGATCAAAGAATTACGAAAAAAACAAAGATCTTACACAAATGTTTTTGCGATTTAAGCAGTTAATATTTCACGTTAGCCAGACTGAAAAATTAAATAAATATAATTATAAATTATTATCGATCTTCTTTTTCTTATCAAACTCTTTACTTATCGAACATTTAATTATAAATTACACCTGATTGTGCAAATATAAATGATATGTTTACATAAAACGTTTGCACCTACGAAATTTTTTTAAAATAAATTCTGAACAAATGTATTACTATCACTGAAATAGGTTACAGGAAAGCTGTTGTTTTATACTTAGTTTATTTCACATTTTTATAGTTCAATAAACTTTTATAGACTGATAAAATAGAGAAAAAGAGTCATTAATTATTATCATTCAATATTATCGCTTAACACAGATATAAACATAGATTAACAGATATTAACAGATATATTATATTATACTCAATACAGATATAAACATATGATAAGATAAAAATACTAGAAATATGGATTAAAATGATTAATATAAAATAAAATATAAATTTTTAAGTAAATTGTTACAACGCATAACATGCGTAAAATAAAAATGTGTAAAAGCAAATATTTTTAATGTAGAATAAATCATATGCTATAACAAATTTTTCACCTAATTAGTCATCAAATTAAGTTAATTAAAATTGATTTATTGCATTTTAATTCTCTTTTAATCGTTTTATATATATACTCTTATTATATCTTATCTTAAGAATGCATTTTTTTTCTAATATGCATATATGTTAAATATGCTTGCAAGTGATCTTTTACTAATAATTTAAAAAATTAATCGTCTTTATCACTTGTTTCTTTTTATATTTTCGTTATCGATAATTCCATACCAGATATAATAGAAGAACTTTTAATATATTGAAAATAAATTATATTGAAATACTAATTAAATATATACGTAATTAATACTAAAATAATGATAAAAAAAGTAATTCTTATTTTTTTTTAATATTATGAATTATACTCGTCAATGACCTGTTTTGAAATTCAATTTCTTATTATATATTCTTAAATGTTTTGTCAATTTAATTTTTTTGTTTTATATTTGTCAATTTAAAAACCTATGGATTACATACATAATTAAAGCAAATCTAGTTGCGATTAAAAAATCATAAGGAATAAATACATCCGAATAAATGGATGAAAAGTAAATAATAATAAAAAAATCGCCATGCTATATATGTGATACATATATATTGAATCGCTATACACAAGTCTACATTTTTATACGTAACCTAATGAAATTTATCTTTGCCTAACATCTCGAACGGGAAACTTCCGAATCATGTACAAAAGTCGTCACATTTTAATTATTCTCATCCTTTGTTTTTTTTAATTATTCTCCTTTGTTTTTAACATCGCTTACAATTTACATTATTTACAAAGTGATTTAAGGAGACATTCTTGTGTGAAAATTTGATGGTCTCAGATCAAAATCTATCTTTCTCAATGCAATATTTAAAGATGTTATAATGTTTATTCTTAGATACGTAAGAATAACAAACATTATTTTTTATAATGATTCTCCTCCAAATATGTTGTTAAATACATTAATCTATAAAAAACACGTATTTTTATATGTGCGGATTTTGAATTTTAAAGGGTGAAATACCTTTGAAAAAAAACGGTATTTTTCTTTAGGATCGAATATATGCTAAATTATAAGAGATAGAAAAAAATTGTTAAACAAAAGTTTAAGTCGTTTGAAGAGTACTAAAATTATATGAACGAAATTTTTTATTTTTACTTTTCTTTAAACCCCACTACTCAATTTTTTTCAAAATTAAAATTTTTTTTCCAAATTCAACCATGTATGATAAAGCTTATGTTGCGAAATATTATTTTCGAGAATTATGAACGCTTCCGTATATACGCTTATCAGTGCTATGTGCGTAAGTGATTACCGTCGAAACAATAAGATATATAAAAATGTTTATGTAAAATTTTGATCTATGTTTTCTATAATAATTAATAACTTATAATATTTTAAGTTTGTGTTATAAATAATAAATTAATTAAAAATAAGAAAAGGCTTATACAAGTAACATTTTATTAAAACATTTATTTAAAAAATTGTAAAATAGTAAAAACGGTCATATAAAATGTGATATTATTACATTGGTTAACAAATTGAAAAGCGATGCATTAATTATAAAAGGCGGAAAATTATTTTACAATTAAATCTTTGCGAAAATATATATATATCGCAATACTTGGCATAAACAAATTTTATCTTACGTTAAAATAAATCATAAGATAAGATTATATGTACCTGTTCCAGATAAGTTATAATAAAATTATTACTTATAATAAAATTATTTTACAATTTAATCTTTACGAAAAATATATGTCGCAATACTTGGTATAAACAAATTTTATCTTACGTTAAAATAAATCATAAGATAAGATTATGTGTATACGTGTTCCAGATAAATTAACAATATAAATTGTTTCATGTAGCAGCATAATCCTCACAGTTAATGTAATCTTTTCGTTGTAATCATATCTGTGTAAACTGTTATTTTGCAATAGAAAGCAAAAACGTCTTTGAAAATAATTATCAATCCGCTTAACGTTGTAGACTTTTATTAGTGTCGATAAATTTAATATATCTAACAGAAACGCCAGAAACTGAAGCAGAAGTGGAATTAAAGGAAAACATACAAAAATTATTGTTGGTTAGCGTTTTTTTTATTTTAATGGGTTTCTGTTAAATTTTATGCTGTGTGGGTAGTTAGTCATTACAACATCCAAGTGTAAATAATTCAAATACGCTCATAAAATGCAAATTGTTCCTGTAAAAAATACCATTAAAAGAAATGTATTAAAAAAATAATTTAACTCTTCCTCTCTGTTATTTTTATCATTTTGGTAAAAATTGAAACTAAAACTAATTATTATTCTTGACGTTCTTCATCAATTTAAGGCTTGTAAACATATATTTTATTTACGTAAAATATTTGTTTGTTCCACATTAATACAAAATCTGATAAATTACAAAAATTTTCAATAAAGAATATAGTATTCTATGTTCTATCTATGTTATCCGATTCAATTGTCTGCAAAATGCGTAGTACCCAGTAAGCAAGAAATATTAAATCAACATTTTAAAATGTTGATTTTATGTAAATGTTCTAAACGTTATGATATAATGTTTTATAAATATGTTTAAAATATTTTAATAAACGTATGAATTAATCGTGTTTTATATTAAAGAGCCAATCTAATTAATATTCTTAATATTCTTATTATTGTATGAATAAATATTTAAAAATAGTTTAACTGATATGTTTTATATATGTTTTAAAGATATGATATTTAATAACATATTGCTCTCAAAATATTAATAAAATATTTTAACATCGTTAATAAAAACTTAGAAAATACTATTTTAACATTACCGAAACCTCTAAATCGATGTCAAAGTTTGTTCATAATGATGTGCATACAATGTTAAAAACTATACATACTTGAATTTTATTGAACATTATTATGTTAATGAAAATCATTATCATAACGTTGTAACAATAATTTCTTGCTAAAAGTAAAGGCAAATAGTTTCAACATAAGCTAAATAATATTCAAGTAATGAAACATCACGTATATTATGTGTACATTGTCCCTGAATTAACGCTGAATAGCGTTATCATAACGTTGTAACAATAATTTCTTGCTAAAAGTAAAGGCAAATAGTTTCAACATAAGCTAAATAATATTCAAGTAATGAAACATCACGTATATTATGTGTACATTGTCCCTGAATTAACGCTGAATAGCGGTTTTAAAAAAAGATATGAGCACATATTTTCGAACAGCAATAAACGTGCCAATTACTTATTGTTTGGAAAGAAAATAGCTTTTAACAATATTTGGAAATATATAAGTATGTAAGCATATTTTCTTTATTTGTTCTATGCTATAATTGCGCATATATTTGAATCAATGACAATGAACGTACTAACAATAAGTTACTACATCACTCTGATAATCACGATACATCACTCTGATAATCTGATAAGAAGATCGCATTTGATCCCATACATAAATTGAATGATAATGGAATAAGAAATTTTCTTTTAAATTTTGCAATACATATTTTGTTACTAATAAGCTTAATAAATAAGAACAATAAATTTAATAAATATTTGCGTGCGTACGTGTGTGTCATATAAATATATAGTCATATTTAGTTCCATAATTGAAATTGCAATCAGAATCATATTATTTACAATCTATTTAACAAAAGTGTTCTTTTTCTTTTATCATTAAATGTTATATTAAAATATTAATTATAAAATATACGTGCCACTTTTATTCTTTATTCCTTTGGAATTAGTCAAAATAAGGCAAGGAATTGTTCCATTCCATAACATGTTAATGTAATTATGTTATTAAATTACATCTATCAGTCTCGTAAAGATATAACTATGATATTATATGATACATAAAATCATCTAAATTTCCAATGTATTGATAAATATAAATACCCTTCTCTATTTATTTTGTAAAATTTTCTACAGAATTTATATCTTATTAGACTAATTTTGACAAGGGATATGTCACTATCGGAATCGATTTGATTCTCTTTCAAATATGTTGTTAAACATAAAAAATATAAAAAAACACATTTTTTAAATATTATGTGCGTGTATTAATACTCCTTTGAAAAAAATAGTGTCTTCTTTTAGAGTCAAATATTATCGAAACTAAAAATGTTAAACGAAAGTAATCGCTTGAGTACTTTATAGTTATAAGAAAAAAACTTTTCTTTTTTTTCAAAAAATCTACCATTCAAGTTTTTTAAAATCTTATAATATATGGTTGAATTTGGAAAAAAGTAAACATTTAATTCGGCGAAAAAAATCTTTATAAATAAAAATAAAACATTAAAATCTGTAAAATCGAACGAATTCATATTATATATCGCTAGTAAGAAATTAAATATGAACAGTTAATTTATTGACCAAAACTGGCTTATTTTATTAACGTGAAAAAATTACAACGTTTCGATCACTGCTTGTGATCCTTTTCAAGTAAACTGAAAAATACATTATTAAATTAATTGGTCAATAAATTAACTGTTCATATTAAAATCTGTATTTTCATAATCTTAAATTAATTGCCTAAAATATTTTATTTATAGTATTAATATATATATATTTATAGAAAAAATATTTTGAATAAAAGTTACATGAGAGATTTCGAAGGAAATTTTCTGTGATAACTTTGTCTTTGTGTTCAAGATAAAATTCCGAGAATTTCTTGAGATTTAAGACTTTGTCTTTTTTTCAATGAAAAAATATATAAATATAAATCTAAATCATAAGGAAGGAGTAAAGAGCCATACGCGGATGTTTTCTACGTACATTTACAACGAAACTAAATTTTCGTTGGAAACAAAGCGTGCGCAAGGCACGTATTATTCTCGGTGTACCAACCAAGACTTTAAAAATTGAAATAATCTCTTACTTGAGATTTAATTTCAAAAATATATATTTTCTGATAATTCGATAAGTCGATTTTTCTTGTTATTCTATATTAAAAAGTTAATTTATGGTTTTGACACTATTAAGATAGGACTCATTTAAAAAATCACTAATGTATGAAATATTTTATAATTTATTTCGTTATTATATCCATGACATAAAATATAATATTTTATACAGTATTTATTTTCCAATGATTCTATTTTAATACTTTTGTATAGTAAATAATTTATAATTAAAATTTAAAAAAATAATTATATTTAAATAAAAAAAGATGCATATAAAAATACAGGATGTCAAATATTTACATCAACTTTCAATGGTTTTAGTTCTGTTAGGAAGTATTTTCGAACATATGTTTAGACAATTTCATTTCGAAATGATTTCAATAACACCTCCTTAATGTATAGACATCAAGTCATGGTACACTTTCTCTATAGATGCAATACTGTACAAAGATAGATCAATTAATTCTATATTCATCATATTACCAACTAATTCTATATTTATTTCTTGAAAAAATTAATGAATATTTCAGTGAAAAAATTAATATAATTTTCGAAATATTTCATAACACAATAAGTGTAAAAAGAAATTATGATAAATACTTTGTAAATTATAATTTTTTAGAAATTCTATTTTTTAAATATAATTAATTATATAATCTTTTATGTATAAAGTGATTAAGAAAATAAATACCTATATATCTAAATAAAACATTTGATTTTATTTAAAAAATCACAAGTGGCCTTGAAGTCTCGAAAATACATTTATTTAGAACAGAATCATGCATTCACCATAAAATATTCACTTCAAAATCAACTAATCTATATAATTTTTTTATCTGTTGAAATATTTTTTTTCTAAAATACGTAAGATTTAATATTGACAGTTTCCAATATAATTTACTGTATATTTGTACAATTATCGATTTAATATAAAAAAAACAAAGGAAAATGCTCGTAATAAAAAAAAAATTGGTCATATTAAGAGGAAACTAAATTAAAAGAAAAAAAAATAAAACAATGAACATTGAATATATATCATATCTTTAAAGAGAACGCATTATATCTAATGATTCATGCTACAAAGTATATTAACATAAAGCAGTCGTAAAGTATTCGTAAATTTCATTCATGTATATTTCGTCTTATTGTCTTTCGTTTTTTTTTTTTTTTTTTTTTTTTTTTTTTTACGTAAATTGTACAAATATGATTCACAAATGTAGTATAATAATCAATACATTATAATTTGATATCTTGACGCATTTACAGCAATTACTTTCACACGATTAGAAAGCGAATCCGCTTGAATGTTTGATTCTGGATATAAATGCTTGCATTATTTATGATATTGTGGACCGAAACTTGTCGATTATAAATCAACAAAAGTCTAAGTACTTATTCCCAAATTTCGCATAATTACAATACGATTGCGTGTGAACTATACGTCTCTTGTATTATACATATAAATAATTTAAGTAAAAACAGTCGACTTTATCGCGTGGTTAAATAAGATTGTAAATACAGCCATTATCAATGTATAGTACCGTTTGAGAAACCATCACTCTTCCAGTAGGCAATAAATATCAGTTATAATCACGCGATCAGATATAAATGTATTTTAGCAATTTAGCATTCTCGATTGATCAAAATATATTATTTAACATAAAAAATTATTGCACAAATTGCAACATATTAACTTTATCGATATGAACTCATATTGATGGTTTAAGAAATATTTCTCGGCGTCAAATGTACGATATGTATATGTACGTACAATCTGATGTAGCACATATTTTAATCTATTATATTCCACATATAGAATTAAAATTTATTACATTTTATGAACAAATAAAATACTTTAAATGTAGTCCAGATAGCAAGCGTATGTTATTTTGACGTTGAATAACGCCATTTTGACATTTAATGACGTCAATTTGCTACTTAGGATTATATGAAATATAATGGATTCAACATTGTATATTCATCAATGTGCTCCATAGTAATAAGAATGTAATCAAATTAAAAAGCTGCAAATTAAAGTATATTACATACATTTAATACACAATATAATATTATATAATATATACTATCTCTGTATTAATATATTACTCATGGCTTATTTTATATTTATATACTACTTTTTAATCAATTTACAAACATTTAGTTTATGTACAACTTTGCAAAATTACTGTCTGTATTAATCCACTGGTAATAAAGTTAGATTTGTCCGTTTAAAGCTTCTGAATCCTCGCCGCGACTATGTTAGATTGTGACGTCAGAGGCGAAAAAGCACACGCTGAAAATTTTTAGATGCCATTTTTAAATAAAAAATATATCGATGAAACACTATTTTATATGGCTTCAGTACACTTTTAAAATACCTTGAAAACTATTATTCTCCCTTGACAATCAACCAAAAATCATTAAACAATCGTGTAACACTGACAATCAATAAATAATCGTGATATCAAACTTTGTCATGTGAAATGACTGCACATGTGCAAAGACCAGACAGACTGGACCTAATATTACAGTCATTTTTTAGCTATTGATTGATTATAAAGAGGATAATTTTCGAGATATTTTAAGAGTGTGCTTAAACTATCTGAAGTGCTGTTTAACCGAAATAGCTTTACATTTCGAAATGGCATCTAAGAGCGTGTCTTCTCACCTTTAACGTCACAATTCCAACATGGTCGACAAGAAACCAGGAGCCTTAATTTAATTTAATTTAAATTTGCTATATATATAAATCTAGCTTAAAAAAGTATTATTTACAAAGTTTGGTATACACAATACATCGAATACATTTACCAAATTTTATACTTACATCATTAAATTTATGATTTAATAGATTTTCTTATAAATCTAACGTTATCACTCAATTCTGGATTAATAAACAATATACATAGTTTGTCGCACATATGCAACATATGGCGAATCTCATATCGATAAAGCTAATAACTTTAGAATATAATTAGAATATACGGATATAAATATATTTATAAGTCGATATCCTATATTATTACATATATTGTACATAAATACAAATTCTTCTCGGTGAAAAGTACGCAAGCTACTCTGTATTGCATTAAACTGACAGTGCGCGTCATAATTAATCGCTTATACAGTGAGCAACTCTAACAACAAGTTAACGACCATTAAAGGTCTTGTCATCAAACCATCTTTCCTATAGAAGATCCCTGAGAAAGAAGCGTTAGTATTTAGTAAAATATACAAAATTTATTTATTTCTTTTTTCTTTTTAAAAAAATTAAGCCGTTTAATTTTGATTGTACTAAAAATTGTACAATAACAAAAATTCTATTAACTATAATTGTATATATATAAAGTCACGCGATATTTGAAATTTGGCTGGAATTCTGAAACTGCAATTTCACAAATATCAGTGAGCAAACGTTTGTGTTATTTCATATTCACATCTATCAATTATTTCCCTGTATTGCCTGTGTAAAAAGATGCAATTTGTCTATTTCATTTCATGAAATGACTTAAATAGATACGAAATATTTTTACTAATTTGTCATTTCTATTCTCGACGCATTCTTTTCGCATAGATTTCGAATGCAAGTCAAGTGCAGTGCGTTGACAAATCTCACAACAAGATGACAATTAGTATGTGACGTATAATAATACAAATATGTTAATCAAACTCAATTAAATTATTAAGAAGTTTTAAGTGCCTTATCCGCGTGCGCTAGAGTCAAAGATCCAACAAGAGATACCAGGGTTCGATCTAGCCATGTTATAGGATTTGGATATAGAAAACCACCTTCGTAAAAACCTAAATGACCTCCGTGAGCCAATTCCACGTATAATGTATTTAAATGATTTGCTAAAATTAAAAAATACGCTTTAGAGTACATTCTTATTTATTATACTCTCTTTATATATATATATATATATATATATATATATATATATATATATATATGCAAATAACTTATATACCTACCTGCATGTTCTTTAATTGGATTTAATAATACTTCTGGTACTATAGGATCGTCTATCGCGTTGATGAATACCATCGGTGTTGTAATATTATCCAGATAAAAGATACAACTACTCCATTTATATAACTCTTGCACAGATCTGAAATTGTGTACCTAAACAACAAAACAATTTATAAAAATTAAAGTCATTGTTTAAAAATATCTGATAAAGCAATATTTCTTAACCTTTTTCACGATGCGCAACCCTTCTCAAATTATTTTAATGTGGTCCTTCTTAAGGGGATCCTAAACTGTCCTGTTTTATCGATAAAACGATTTTTTGCACGCTTTTCTTTTTATTGGTTGAAAAGAATAATAAATCCTTTTTTATGATTAAAGTATATAAAAAAACAAAGTCAAAAACCTATCGGTTTCATGTTAAAAACAAAAAACTTAAAAAATTAAAATTTTTCTGCTTTTAACATAAACAATGACACCATAACTACACACAAGTTTATACATTTGTGTTTTCTCTGTCATTTCTTCGAACTTTCACGGACCTCCAGGGATTTGTGGACTATAAATTAAGAACCACTGTGTGATAATGTGTATTTGAAAGAAATCTTACTCTTCTTGTATATGCTTCATCCAATTCGGGTAATGTCGCTGCGGAAATTATGTCACGCTCGTTCAAATTACACCTCTGTTTTACATCTTCGCACAAAAGCATGTTTTTATGCTTGAGTATAAGATTCTTCATCGATTCTGTCATTACATAGAGATAGAAACGTCTAAAGTTTTGCCAGTTTAACAGAATTTTCGTTCCTCTGAAACAGAATAATAAATAATTTAATAAATCAATAAAAACGCATACATTAAACTAATAAATTTATTCTTCTTGATTCACATTTGAATTGTTAATAAAAAAAGTTTGTTTATTTACTCGAGAGCGTTGTATCCTTGGCAAATTGATATTCCTCCTATAATGTTAGGCAATTTGTTGGAACCTCGTTCTCCGAGATATTTTGTCACTAAATTACCGCCTAAGCTGTAGCCGATACAAACTATTTTGGTGTTTGGATGTTTTTCTATCAGATTTTGTAACATTGTGTTATAATCGTCCGTGTGACCTGTTCATAAAAAATGCACATTATTATAAGATTTATGTAAAATTGAATTGAAGAAACAAATTGAATATAAAATTATACAATACAGTATAAAAAATGACATTTACTCAATAATCAATATACATATTTGAACAGAGAAAATAATATTTCAATAATCTTCTACACCAAATTCGAGTAAGCAATTATGCATTTATTAACAATTGTTTTGCACAATTATGACGTAAACTCTAAGGGGGATGCCCGATGATGTTTTTACCGACCGAATGCGAGAATATTTAGTTTTTTTATATAACTTTTTATTGACTATACTGATCAATAAATCCTTTTCCACGATTAAAGTACTTATAAAAACGGACTGCGCTAGCTATGTTTGCATATATAAATCATATAAAAATCAAAAATTACAGTTTTGTTATCGGCTGCTTTGTGTCAGTTCGTAATAATACTTATTTAATTAAAAATATTCTGCAGTTTGTCTGTGCATGAAATATAGTATGCGCGGTAAGGATAATATGAAGAATTATTAGTAAACAATTAAAAGTGAGATTGCAAGTCTAATAAAAAAGTTATATATTAAAAACATTTTTACGCGTATGTGTTGTATACGTGCATATGTTTAGATATGTGTGGTGCTAACCTATCATGTGTATATGTGTATACGTGCATATGTTTAGATATGTGTGGTGCTAACCCGTCGGAGTTCGGCCAACGCTCCGGCATCCCCTTAAATATAATATAATTTCTTTGTCATTGTTATTGAAAAACTAATATTAGTGTGGCTGTAAAAAAAAATATATGGGTCATTCCACGTCAAATCGAACACCCCCCCCCCCTCAAATTGTATTGAAGTAAATTTAATTTCCAAGGTACCAAAATTTAGTTTGAAACATCTAATTTTTTATGCCGTCTGGCGATTTTGAAAAATATCAAATAATGACCTTGGTTTTGTCATTTAAACAAAAAATGGTACCTATTTTCGTGTTCAAATCTTTACTATTTTATTACAAAGGAAGTACAAAAGTCATTTTTAATGTATTTTGATTCGCTGAATCCAAATCTGAAGTCAGAAAAACAAAATTTATATTTTTGCATATAAATAATTAGTTTTTATTGATATTTACTTATAAAATATAAAAATAATGTTATTATTTTTAAGAATACTTTTGTCTCTTTTTAATATAATATTTCTGTGCTAGAACATTAATTAATTATTGCATTCTGTTCAATAGCACATTTGTCAATATCAATAATATTTTTAATAATTTATTATAAAAATCTTTCTGCGTTTATACAGGGTTAATATTGTTTATATATTATTTTCCAAAGCCCGCATTGTACTTTTTCTTTTCTGTAATTTTTAGATTTAAATTTTGAAAATTTAACTATGCATTTCCTTTACAATTGGTTTGCCTAATTATTTTATGCGTAAAAGGTATTAAAATAAGATTATCGAAAACTAAATATTTTACAAGACAATTTGTATTTTAAGACCAAAAATACTGCAAACTTCAAGCATTATAAGCATTATTCGAAAACACTGAATGCAAAAATATTGTATTATAGTTTCTTGAAAAACTTTGAAGATAAATTATAAGAATGTGCAATCAAAAATAGAAATTAGCATTAAAAAATTTCAAAATAAATTGTACATTTTCATCAAAAAATGGTACACAAGAATTTTTAGCGTATGCTTTCTCGTCTTTGATGTCAACAACTAATATGATCGACAAGGGTCTAGGAGCTTTAACAATGCTATTTTTATATAATCATACTAACATTACTGATCCACTGATTTAATGATCCACTTAAAGTCGTATTTTTTATTTAAAATATTTTTTTCAAAAAGTTTTTGTTTTCAAGATATTTGACTGTTACAGAACATTTGAAACACAATGGTATGAGGTATTCCCACGCCTACTCATGAGGTCCGACCTCGACTTTTTTATTTTTGATAGCAGGTCATTTTTTAGCAGGTCTTTGCAAGTACTACATATAAGAGCGTTTCTATAATAAATGTATCGTTTCCGAAATAGAGCCTGCGCAAAATGAGGATTACAACATTTTCAATGAGTTTTTTCGCCTATTAGACAACATCTAATAAAGAAATTCATTAAACATAAAATACCATTTTTCGATCGTATTTAAAAAAAAATTACTAATAATTTTTATAATAATATTTTTAACAAATGTAATACAAAAAAAATTTGAATATCTCGAAAACTCATTTTCTATTTTTTTCTTTTTTTCTTAAATTTATAGGTAATATTCTGGGGAATATTAGAAAAATTCGAAGACCAGTCTGAAGTTGTGCAGAAAATTAAAAATTTCTTATAGATTTTTTTGTGAGACAGTATTCACAAAAGTACAGTTAAAAACATGTTCCAGACAATTCTGAATCGATTATTATATACTTTTTTTCCTTTAATTGACATTACTCATTGACAAATAAAGTAAGTGAAAAGTGAACTGTGCCTTTTTTCTTTCTCTCTCTACACACGCCGGTAAAATTTTGTTACTGAATCATGATAAAAAATCATGATGATCTGTCATAGCATATGACAATTACGATGACAGTATAGGAAGGACAAAGAAAATAATTTGTGAAGAGATTTAATTTAATAAGTATATTTATTTAAAAACAGATTATTTATTATTTTATGTTCAGTATTTATCCGAAAATAACTCATCTTTAACAAGTCACTAAAACTTTAAATTAATATGATGACAAGTGATTCATGCTTTTTCATCACGCAAATGATTAATTTGCGCCGGAATTTTTTCGGTTGTAGCGATTCATTGATGCGGTTGAAAAAACGATTCTTGTAGAAAACAGTCGTATTACGGTGAAATTCTCATTGTTTGAAAAAAACAATTAGCAAATAATTTATTAAACTCACAATCAGTGTTCCACGTTATCCGTAAAACATTGTCATGCATAATTGTTCACTTTTTTCAGAATATAAGAATTGTAATATTCATTAAACTTCCGATGGAGCAACGCTTGTTGAACAATCCGTTCTATATTGCTCTAATCAATTTATTATCTTCTGTCATCATTAATTTAAAGTTTCGGTGGCTTGTTAAAGATGACTCATTTTCTAATAATTATATACTAAACATAAAATAATAAATAATCTATTTTTAAATAAATGTGCTTATTAAATTAAATTTTCTCACAAATCTATTTTTTTCGCCTTTTCTATACTGTTAATCGCGATTGTATGCTATGCCAGAATCTTTATTATGATTTGGTAAAAAAAATGTGACCGACGTGTGCGGAAGGCACAATTTACTCATTTTATTTGTCAATGAGTAATGTCAATCAAAGGAAAAAAGTATAATTAATTCAGAATTGTCTGGAATGCGTTTTTAACTACACTTTTGTGAATACTGCCTCACAAAAAATCTCTAAAAAATTTCCAAATTTTCTGCGCAACTTCGAACCGGTCTTCAAATTTTTCTAATATTCCCCAGAATTTTATTTTATAATCTGTAAATTTCAAAAAATAAAAAATGGAGTTTTCGAGATATTGTAAGGGCTCCCATAAAGAAAGACAGGAATCTAAATCGTATAGATACGTGATTGGGAAGAAAAGGGGGGTGATAACCCGCGAATTAGGTTGAGAGCTCCCGAGCGAGGGAAGGGGGAGAGAGAAACCGAGTGTCTAAGTAACGAGACTTGAAAAAGGGAGTCAGTCGTTTTTCGTGACGAGGATCAGCCAAGTCGGGCCCCTCTCAAGAAAGCGAGGAAGCCTTTGGTACGGGTCAAGCCGGGCCCTCCGAAGTGCGCGACCTGAAAATCCTAAACGCTGTTTTTGGAGCTAAGGCGTTGTAGCTAAATAAAGAAAAAGAAATATATCATTGGACATCTACAAGGACGGTGAATTTAATCACACTGTCTTCCTACCCGAGCACTTCCTTACAGTAAATTAAATTCAGAAGTGGGATATCGAAGACCTGGGCGCAATGCCGACTCGAGCCCGAGAAGCAGCTCATTTCAAGAGCCTGCGAACACGGTTAGAAGGACTAAAGGAAGAAGAGCTCCGCGAGGAAGCGACCACCCTAGGACTTAGCACCGAAGGGTCGTATCAAAGGGTGATGGACCGAGTCCTGGACCACTACGCAAGTAATCCGGATTTGATAGACCTAGGGGTGTCGGAAGGCGAGACGACGCCTGTTCTATCAGGAGCAATGCCAGGTCCGTCGGTAGTGATGCCGGCGCCATCGGGGACGAAACCTGGAGGAAGCAAGGCAAGGGTGCAGCCAGCCAGCGGCGGAGAAATGGCGCAGATGATGATGTGCCTACAACAACAAATGCAGGCGCAAAGTCGGCTAATGGAGCAGCTAGCAACTTTAGTGGAGAGATCGCAAGAGAGGCTCTTGGTCAGCCCGCCTGAGGGAAGATCGCCCGTCGGGAGGGAGGACCGAGGACGATCCGACTCGCCGAGTTCAGCACACAGCAGACTAAACGAAGGTAACATAATTAAAATGATATCTCCTCAGATACCAAAATTCGAAGGTTCGGAGAGAGACAATGTGAAAAAATGGCTGGAAAGAGTAAACTATATCGGGAGCTTATACGAGATAAACGAAAACACCTTACTATTAGCAGCTACTAGTCGTCTCGCAGGCAATGCCTTAGATTGGTATAACAGGCAACCGACAACAGTAATCTCATCCTGGGCGGAGGTGAAGAAAGGCCTACTTGAATATTTTGAACGGAAGGTCTCTTTTACCTTAGCCATGTCCAAGATTAACGAGAGAGTTTGGCTGCATTCTAAGGAGAAGTTTATCGATTATGTTAATGAAAAACTAAACCTGATGCAATTTTTAGATTTATCAGAGAGAGATCAAATCGATCTCTTAGTAACCGGTATAAAATTGCCCATGATACAAGTGGCTGCAGTGGACACCCGTTTAGAGAAATTGTCGGACTTTATCGAGCATATGCGTAGAGTAACGGAAGCCACAGTTACCATTCACGAGGCTGGGCACAAATCGCAGACAGCAAAGGCGACGGCCGCCGGCCCGTTGAAGGCAGCGAGTTCATCGAAGGATGTCGTGTGCCGTAATTGTCAACGGAAAGGACACTTCGCCAAGGACTGCCGATCGAAGCGGGTAACCTGCTATAATTGCCAGCAGCCAGGACACACCCGGCCTCAATGCCCGTTAAAAACAGCGGAGAAATCGAGCGCAGCGGCCAGAACGCCTGAGGAACAAGATAGTATTGCGACTATTGTAAGCGAAATATTGCCTAGCGTGCCGTACATTCAATTATCTAGCATAAATGATAAAAAATATTCATATAACGCTTTAGTAGACTCAGGTAGCCCAATTAGCCTCGCGAAAAAGTCGGTTTATGATCACCTCTTGAGCGACAAAAAATTAGAGCCGTTAGCGAAAAATCAAAATTTTATGGGCATTAGTAATACTCCGGTGGAAATACTCGGCACTGTCGACTGCGTCGTAAGAATTGACGACCTGAATCGCGACTTAAAGGCTCGATTACATATAGTATCCGATGAAACAATTAAGCATTCGGTGTTATTAGGTCGAGAATTCTTTATAAATGAAAACTTGGTAGTCACACATAGGCCGGAAAGTAGGAGGTGCGAGATCAAAGAAAACCAGGCGCGCGAAATAAACGAGATCCTATGCGTGGACGTGATCGAAACTAAAGACCGAGACGATTTAATTCTCGAAAATTTAGATAGTGACATAGACTCAGAAACGAAGGAGAAATTAATAAAAACATTTACCGAGGTAGATAAAATGCATATTGAGCCAGTGAGAGATAATTACAATGTACGTGTCAATATAAGAGATGAATCTGTATATGCGTATGCCCCGCGCCGTATGTCTTATAACGAAAAATTAAAAATAAGGGAAATTACAGATGATTTATTGAAACGTGGAATAATCGTGCCAAGTAGCTCGCCGTATTGTGCGAAGGTCGTGCCGGTTACCAAAAGAAACGGTGAAACGCGTATGTGTATAGACCTTCGTCCTCTAAATCAGCGAATAAATAAACAGAAATTTCCTTTCCCTATTATCGAGGATCAGATAAATGGTCTACAAGGAAAGAAAGTATTTACCGTTCTCGACATGAAAGACGGATTCCATCAAATCGCTGTTCACCCTGACGACACAAAATATTTTTCTTTCGCGACACCGGACGGACAATACGAGTATGTCAGATTACCATTTGGATTCGCGGATAGCCCAGCGGAATTTCAAAAGAGAATTTTTCAAGTTTTCCAACCGTTAATTAGGGCGGAAAAAATATTAATCTATATGGACGATATGCTAATCGCGACACGTTCAGTAGAAGAAAATTTAACAGTTCTCAAGGAGGTGTTAATTACCCTCAAGAAATATAACTTTGAACTAAACTTAACAAAGTGCCGGTTTTTGAAATCGAAAATAGAATATTTAGAATACATATTCTCGCGAAACGGAATTACTATGAGTGATAGACATACGCGCGCTATATTAGAATTTCCGATGCCAAGAACCTCTCGCCAGTTACAGAGTTTTTTAGGCCTCACAAATTACTTTAGGCGATTTATTCGCGACTACGCGTTAAAGGTAAAGCCATTACACGTGTTAACTAGAGGATCCACAGACTTTGTTTTCGACGAGGAATGTAAGCAAGCCTTCGAGGCATTAAAAAAAGAGCTAACCGCTCATCCCGTACTGCGTCTTTACAATCCCTCGGCAGAAACGGAATTACATACCGACGCGAGCAGCGCGGGTTTTGGAGCTATCTTACTCCAAAAACAAGCCGATGGAAAATTAGCCGCGGTCGCGTATTTTAGCCAAGCTACCACTGACGTTGAGCGGAAATATCATAGTTACGAGTTGGAAACCCTAGCTATTGTCAAGGCCTTGGAAAGGTTTCATATATATTTACAGGGAATACCCTTTAAAGTAATAACAGATTGTAACTCGTTAGTTTTAGCATTAAAGAAGGTCGATATAAATCCTCGAATTGCGCGCTGGAGCTTGACATTCCAAAATTACAATTTCGAAACCATTCATAGAAGTGGAGAAAAAATGAAGCATGTGGACGCATTGAGTAGAAACATTTATGCGATAGATGCTCTCACTATTGAGGACGAACTAATGTACAAACAGCTAGCCGATAAAGATTTACAAAGAATCGCAGAGTCGATTGAGTTAAAAGGGAGTAAATATTTTACGCTCATTAATGGTATGATTTTTAAAATAATTAATGATCGAACGCTGTTTGTGGTTCCGGAAGCAATGACTGAGAACATCATTCGCATTTATCATGATGAAATGGGCCACGTAGGAGTAGAAAAAACTGTCAAAGGGATTTTGGGGCACTATTGGTTTCCCTGTATGAAACAAAAAGTTAAGTCTCATATAGAAAATTGCGTTAAGTGCCTCCAATTCTCTCTCTCGAATTACCATCTGGAAGGAGAAATGCAAATAGTCGATAAGGGGACTCGTCCTTTTGAAACTCTTCACATCGATCACTTCGGACCATTAGAGACATCCCCGGGAAAGCACAAATATATATTACTGGTGATCGACGCGTTTACTAGATACGTTTGGTTATTACCGACTAAGACCACTAACACCAAGGAAGTCGAAAAACACCTAACTTTTCTATTCAACATCTTCGGAGCGCCGCGACGTATCGTTAGCGATAGAGGCTCTAGCTTTACTTCGCGAGATTACGACAAACTAATGTCCAGATTTAAAGTGCAACATGTTAAAGTGGCGGTCGCATCTCCTTGGGCGAACGGACAGGCGGAGAGAGTGAATCGCTTTCTAAAAAGCACGTTGGCTAAAACGACTAATAGTGTCGACGAGTGGGACACAAAATTAAGTGACGTCCAATACGTACTGAATAATACGCACCACAAATCAGTAAATACCTCCCCGAGTAATTTGCTATTAGGATATAGTCAACGAAACCATAGCGATAGAGATATATGCGAACTTATTGATACGATAACCAAAATCGATACCGATATAGCGGAAAAAAGAGCGGCAATGCGAGACAGTGCGAAGTTAGCGAATCAGGCGATCCAAGAATATAATAAAGCATATTACGATAAGAGACACAAGAAACCTTCGCTATATAATGTAGGCGATCTTGTCATGATTAGAAGCTTAACAGTCAAACCAGGGGCGAATCCAAAATTGCTTCCAAAATATAAAGGGCCGTACGAGATTAAAGCGGTACTACGAAAAAATCGGTACGTGGTCGCCGATAAAGAGGGGTATAATAAAACTCAAAAACCATACAATGCAATCTTGTCTGCGGACAAATTAAAACCGTGGATTCGCATCGGAGATTATCCTGAGTCGAAAGAAGCAAACGAAAACAATAGCGAAAGCAAAGAATGTGACGCGTAAATACCAAAGTCATTGTAAATCAACGTTTATCATTTAATAATAAGAAATAGTTATAAGTGTATCTTGTTTGTAGTTTGGAAGGCTATTTGAAAAAAAAAAAAAAAAAAAAAACAACTTTATATATATATAATGGTATCAATACATATATGCGAGCGTTGTTCAGGGTCGAACACGAGGTCAGGCTGGCCGAACTGTAAGGGCTCCCATAAAGAAAGACAGGAATCTAAATCGTATAGATACGTGATTGGGAAGAAAAGGGGGGTGATAACCCGCGAATTAGGTTGAGAGCTCCCGAGCGAGGGAAGGGGGAGAGAGAAACCGAGTGTCTAAGTAACGAGACTTGAAAAAGGGAGTCAGTCGTTTTTCGTGACGAGGATCAGCCAAGTCGGGCCCCTCTCAAGAAAGCGAGGAAGCCTTTGGTACGGGTCAAGCCGGGCCCTCCGAAGTGCGCGACCTGAAAATCCTAAACGCTGTTTTTGGAGCTAAGGCGTTGTAGCTAAATAAAGAAAAAGAAATATATCATTGGACATCTACAAGGACGATGAATTTAATCACACTGTCTTCCTACCCGAGCACTTCCTTACAATATTCAATTTTTTAATTTTTTTAAACTTTATTTATTTAAAAATATTATAAAAATGCTTAGTAATTTTTTTAATACGATCGAAATATCATATTTTATATTCAATGAATTTTTTGGACGTTGTTTAATAGGCCAAAAAATTCATTCAAAATTTTGCAGTTCTCATTTTACGCAGACTCTATTTCGGAAACGTTACATTTATTACAGAAACGCTCTTACATGGATATAATACTCGCAAAGATCTGCTAAAAAGCAAGTTGCCATCGAAAATAAAAAGTCAAGGACCCCTCGCGAGTTGGCGTGGAATGCCCTATATATGATATATATTGTGTACATAACAACATAAACAAGAGAGTTTACGATCCTATTATCTATATCGAAATGGTATTTTTCCATAGTTGTTATAATTCCCGGCATGTACGCGCACACATATTCACACACATGCATGATGTAAGAACTCTGTTATTATCCGCAAACTTTCCTCGATTACCCCCTTGTCGCGGTAAGACAAGTTTTATCGATCGTCCCTCACACGTACCGTAAGAAAATATCCTTGGTGCTGTGATCTTGACACTGGAAAGGGCCCCTACGTGATTAAGTACCGCACATCGATAGCCATGACATTGGACGAAGTGCACGAATGTCCTGATGTAAACACTTTCTGAGCTGTTACCGATGCCGGGACAGATAGCTATCGTAATATCATCTGGAGAACATTAGTTTAATTTGTAACATCAAATATTACACCTTTTTTTTAATTGTTCATTATTAAGCATTTTCTCTCGTAAGATAAATAAGTCATCGGTGGTCAAATGTTTGCCTGTTTGATTTAATAAATCTAAATAGCCAGTATTAGTCATAATTATTTATTCTCTTAATATTTGGACTGGCGATTAAAAAATCTAATCATTAATAAATAAAAGTGTTTCGCTTTTTAAAAAAAAAAAGCCTTTAGAATTAATTTATGAACATTACCTTCATGTCCGTTGGTCAACGGCTGATAAAGATCGTACGTAAGAGTGGTATCATCCGGAAGACCGATGTACACGCGTTCGCCAATAGGCCAAGGGCATCGAACGCGCCCTATGACGCTGTGAATGATGGTTTGTACGTGTCCGCTGAAACCCCACAACCTCGTTGGTTTGTATCTGTAAAACAGGCCAAGGATCGTAACTGTTTTTAATTTATATTTCGTAACTTGTATACAAGGTGAACAAAATAAAACAAATTTTTATCTCTAAAAATATTGTTTCTAAAGAAAAATAAAAGTTGTAGAATTTCGAGGGAGAAAGAAGTTGGCGCTACTGAAACTTTCCTAAAGAGCGATCTTCAAGATCATTTAAAGGCCATTTGTTTTTTTTAAATGCCTTTTTTATCAATCAATTTTTTCATTATTTTGTACATAAAAGTATTAAGGTAAGATATTCGAAAAATTTATATTAAAATTGATTTATGTAAAAATTGAAGTGGTTCCATTTTTGTCCTGTACACCTGAGATACATTAAAAAATTACTTGTAATTAAAAAATACAGCTAACGTTTTAATTTGTAATCTATGATTTTATCATTTCCTTTTTAACCGAAGATTCCTAAACTTCAAGAACATAGAATTTAATAAGATATAAATCAGAATTATTAAGGATAAAAAATGAGATTTAAGATACAAGCAATTAGAACTGCAAAAACTGTCTGAAAGTGCGTCCCACTTTTTTATGAGAATAATGATCGATGAGAACAACTAAACTAAACTCCATCAGTATTTGTACACTTTCTTTACGGCGCATTCTACAGCTCTAAACAAACTCTGGAGTATAAGTTCCACTCGAGTAGGTATTCATAATTACGTTGTAACGGTACTTAGATATGCCAATATACATACATTCAGAGGAACAGTATATACGTTTGAAAATTTATTATTATTAATCACTGCGGTAGAATTGAAAGATGTAAATTACTACACGTTTAAACAGTTAAATATTTTGATTATGCATGTGCTTCATCACACATTAAAATAAATGTTCACATAATTGATTACAAAATCAATTTTAGATATTTCAATACATCGAATATAAAAAGCACGTTATTATTATCAAATTAATAACAGTATTACTGTAAAAATTTATATTTAAGTATAAAATAAAAAAATATGTCCCACGCGGTATAAAAGATAACTAATTTAATATATTATAAAATTGATTTATCTTTTTAGCACAAAAATATGTTGATTTTATAATGTAATATAAATAATCTTAAAAATCTATAAATAATCTTAATAAGAATTGAAAAAACTTTTTGAAGTTGTTGTATTCTGTTGTATAATTCTGCTTAATTCCGTGAGACACACTTTAACTTTTTTGTTTTAAGAGAAAACTACTATACTTGTATATCACGCATTTCACTAGGCACATCAGTGAAAAGTCGTGTCAGACAAAAGATTGCATCGTTAAACTTCTTTATAGAAAATAAACAAGAAGTCGTAGTGGAACACAGAACAAAATGCTAGATGATAAAATAAATCTATAGAAAAACGTATGAAAAACCGGATTATTATTATACTGCAAGATCTATTTGCATGTCAATATTTCCAATTTTTTGTGAAGAGACGCTGTCTTTTGCGAAAATACATAAATCGGCTCTAAAACTCATCCTTGACAAGAAAATTTATTCTGTGAAATCGCTAAACAAAGTATCTATACTGACATAATTACATGTACTTATTCGAAATTGATAGTTCCGGATTCATGATAATTTCTGAATCATCGGAAAAACATAAAATTTGTGTCGAACTAAAACCTCAAACCTTTCTCCTTTCACCTTTCATCTATAAATCGCAAGAAAACTGTAGGTAATATCTGCGGTATCTAATTATTAATATCATCTAATTATTAATATCATTTACTGTTACAACTGCTAAAAAACATATTTCATTTTTACTATTAAAACCATCTATAACTATTTCATTTTAATAGAAGAAATGTAAAAAGTTAAAAGAAAAAGAAGGATAAATAAAGTATAGTAATGAAGTATAGATTGTAAAGAGAAAAGAAGAGAATAAAAAAGAAATTGTAATAATTGTTTTTTTAATTGAAAAAGAAATATGTATTGAATAGTTAATTAGAAAGGTATATTGATTTTAAGTAAAGAAAAAATTAAATTTTAAATCCGCAGAAGAAATTAAAAAAGAGATATTCAAAAGCTTATTATAAGATAAAGTATATGATGTAATATAGTAATATATATATATATATATATATATATATATATATATATATATATGTGTATATAATATATTTTTCGTAAAAAAATTTATTTTTAATTAATAAATTGTTACATTCGATCTGACATTCTAACTCTCTCCTGAAACTGATAGATCTCTTGATAATTATTTTTCAATTTCTATTTTCCATTCTAATTCACTGTTGATACAACTAAAACATGCTGAATCTAAATCAATAATAAGATACATATTTTTCCATTCATTCTTGCTCTAACTTACTTTCTATTCCATCTGTTTTTCTGAGTGACTTATAAATTGTAGGAAGAATGAGAGGAGAAAAGATCTGTCCTGAAATGTCGCGAATTATAAATCAACAGCATAAAATTCTTTTCTCTCGCAGTGAGTTAGCGTAAAGTTGAATGTATAGTTACAATCAATATACCCTATTACCATGGTAATTTGCCATTGTAAACGCAAGAAGAACCGTGTCAATATTGTTCGCGCCACAGCTGCAAAATCATCGCGCGAATTGTGACGTGATAGGGAAAAGTAGGGTAAACTGTATGTAGGATCGGGGTAGCCTAACTGCCAAAGACGTGTAGAAGAAGTTCTACGTGTAATGAGTAGTTTCCCCATTACACTCCGATTTTCGAAACACGCAGCAATCAAGTGCGCGAAAACTCCGTTCTACAATCACATTTATCTGAGATCTCTAAGTAATTGCATTCCGTAACAATGTGTTAATTTTATACGCGAAAAAATTGCATAATAAAACGTGGAAAGTTTGGATTACCTTAATTATATGTTACACTTCCTCAAAAATATGCATAAGAGTATAACACGTAACGCTTTTATGAACAATGCAATCTATCATTGAGTTTTTTAAGGGGACGCGGAATTGAAAAAATTAGCCTATTCTCTCTCCATTATCTTTACATAAGAATTTACATAAATCACCTATAGTATAACATATAGTATTGAATCAATAGCAGTACAAAAAGTTTCAAGGAAACTCAACTTTTAATATTGCAACAGAGTGTCTGATATGATTATACAAAAATAATTTGTTTTAGATATTAAAAAAAGTATATATAGTTTTTTATCATTCCTATCTATAATTTGCTAAAAAATTATATTTGCATATTCATTATCCTCATTAGTGGATCTTGACGTCGATAATGGGAGAAAGGGAGGGTTTCTGCGAAATTATTTAATATTTTTTGTTTCATGCTTTTACTCCAGAATCAACGACGAGGAAGTGATAAAACTTCTGATTCCATTTTTACTTTTTTGTTTTTTTTTATTTTTAAATTTAAAAAAAAATTTTTACTTTTACACACTTTATTTTTTATATGCTTATTTATTTTTTCTTAAATTTTTTCTTTTATTATTCTTTTATTATTCTTTTATTTTTTTTCTTTTATTATTTAAATATTTTCACGTCGATAGACCTGCTTTTGTTTTTTTCTTTTTCTTATATTTTTTAAACGCAGTCAGCAAAACTAATTTGCAAGAGGGCGGATTTAACCTAACCCCAAACTCCCCTTTCCCCAAGATCCGTTAGTGATTATTCTACAAGTCATATATATTAGATTGCTAATCGATTCGCTATAGCTCAGAGTTCACGGTCATAACTAGTACGATCGATCAAAATGTCTAAAAGCTATCCATTTTTGCTGGACGTTATTACGTCGTTCATCGTTCGGGTACTCTGACCAAAAAACTGCCATTGCTCGAATGTTATAATAGTATTAAGTAATTTGTTTTTATATTTTATAACATATAAAATATTGTATTATAAGACATACTTTCACTTTTACTTCCTTCATTAATTTGTTGTTATACGATAGAGTATTTAAAAGAGAAATTAAAATATGATAGAGAGCATTTTTTGATAATACGAGAATGCATAAATAGTGATCTTATCATCTTCAATAAGCAAATTATTTTATTCGCTATATATTAGGTCAGATTTAGTAAAAGATCGCAATTGAAATAAAAACTGTCAATTTGCTAATCTTATAGTTTCGAGAAAGAGAGAAAGAACATATAATAATAATCATAACATATAATAATAAATAAGAACATATAATTTAATCTTGCTTTTTTATAATTATTTTTAATGTTAATCATTTATTATATTGAGATTTGATAATTTAAAAAATATATATTTACAATAAAATGTATATCAACTTACTATTCAAAATAAAAATTTTTTCCATATATATCATTAATGATTGTGTCAATTAGTAAAATAATCCATTCAATTACATATTATCAGGGTTAGGTAATCTTAATGATTTCTTATACTAGTTAAATTAAAGTTAATTGCTTATAAAATTAATTTAGTTAAGTTAAAAGGTGCATGAATAAAAATTAACTCATTGTTAGTTAAAGTTAAGTTAAGATTAAATTAACTCAAGTTAAATCAAAAGTTAATTTTTAAAAACATTATTTTACTTGTATCACTAAACGATTTCTACATCATTGGTTGACAAATAAAATTAATTATTTAAATGTATAATTCCTTTCCTCGCAACTATTTTACTTTTCTATCGTTCTGATATCATATTCTGACATTGGAAATCTTCGAGGAAAGATTACACAGATAAAATTACATTATTTTTCATCATTTATTAATCTAACGAGATAATGATATCGAAAAATTATATAGAGCGCATCAATTCAAGTTATACAAGATGTTTTTAAATAAGTGCGAAAAATTTTAAAAAATGATTCTTTGTTAAAAATTAAGGTGACTTTTTCATATAAATATATATCTCTTTCTGAAGAATTACACCCCTCCAAAGAAGAAAGTAAAAATTAGGTTTTTTTATTTTTCTCCCCTCAAAACTATTGATTTTACGAAAAAAATATAAAAAATAAGAAAGTTTCTAAAGAAATCAAGTTTTCTAATGTATATTTTTAGATGATCACATTTCGATCGGTTAAAAGTTGTAATAAAAAATTGAATAAGAGTTGTTAGTTTCATCCTCTTATAACGATAGTGGAATATTTAAATATTATTAAATATCCTTTTTATTCGTGGAAAATCCATCAAATTTCATTTTTTACTTCTCCAAAAAAATTGAAAACCTAATCCAAAACCATCTTGTATAGTTATTCAGTACTTTCTTATATTTACACTCTAATGTTTACGACTGTATATAAACTTATCCGATCTCAAATGGCGCTTAATTCTTTACAATGCAGGTTGCGTGATTTCGTTTCAACTATAGTCTTTGCGATTGAACTTTTTGAAGCATACGTAAAATCGCGAGTTAAAAACAAATGTGACATATAGGAAAACGAATACGCGAAAAAGAAAAGCAGTTCTTTTACGTGACGGTGAATGCGGAAATGTGCAAAAAAAAAAGAAAGACGCACGTGAGAAGTTCAGTTGAGTGATAATGACACAAGAGCGGCGTGCTGCAATATTTGCAACGTAGTAGTCATTAGAAAGAAGAAAGCGACGAAGGGAAATGGCTCGGTTCTCGTGCGGCTCGCTCGCTCGAGCAAGACGGAACCGATTTGAGCAAGTTGCATGCGAGACACGAACGCCTCGATCTCGGCGAGACAGGCAAAGTATAACGATCGAATACACGACTGCGAAGATGGCACACGACAATCACAGGAACAGGATTGAGATCTATAATTTCCGATTTTCGCCGCGGTACGTTCAAACGTTAGGAAAAACGACCGGCGGGAAGTAAAAGCAACACTCGACAGCTGATTGCTAGGAAATTTCACGATTTCTCAATAAACTGCGTGAGAGAGAGAGAGGGAGAAAGAGAAGTCCTTCACTGTGGGATCGAGCATAATAATCATCTATCGCAATCGCGCGTCAGCGAGAGGTCGAGAATTCGTGGAATTCCAATGAGATTAGTTTTCGACATTAAACCACGTATACATGCTTAGGACACTTTGCAAAAATTTTCAAATGGAAAAGCACGCAGAAAAACTTTTAGCATCATTTTAATCTTAAAATTTAATGTATATGTTGTATTATCATTTTAAATTTAAATGTTAAAGTTATTGATTCTGTCACGTAAATTTAATTACTATATAATATGTAAGCAATCTTTTTAAAATTGACATCTAAAATAAATGCTATTAACTGTAGTATTAATGAGAATCATTTTAGTACAATTATTACTGAATATATTTTAAAAATTAATTTTGTAATTATTATGAAAACCATTACAGTACAAAATTATATGTAATATATTATAATATTATTCAAACATTCTTACATCTAAAATTTCACGCATAAAACATGCATATTTTATAATTTATAATTACAAAATCCTATTTTAGCAAAATATGTATGTTTTACAGAATCATCTTGACACTATTATTTTGCAGAATTAAAGGTAAAGCACCAAAGTTGATGAAAGTTGATTGATTCTGACACGAGTCAAACATTTATATTTGTAATTAAATTCTTGAATCATCGATGACAGAAACAAATGCGCAAATTCGTGACGTTAATATTTTTTCTATATGCGATATAAAGTTTAGAATCGTTATGTGTTTCCGCTTTCTTAAGCGCTTTCACGCAACGCGATTGGAATTAGAAAGAAATTACAATTATAATAGCAATGTATATTAAATTTTACCGACGATACATTTTTTTATTTTTTTATCATTCTCGGACTGAGATTTTTCCACGATATATCAATGTAACGCAGTGCGAAATTGCTTTTCTTCGTTTTCACGTGATTATTAATTTTAGAAGTGTAGACATACATACACACACATATATGTAGTATTTCTAATGATAAAATATAAATAGTTCTATGATAAAATTATTAATATCAATAAAAATATCGCTTTAAATTAAATTATATCCCAAACCTGATATCTGATTTTGCATAAAAAACATTCATTTTGTTCAACCTAATCTACGTTGCATTAATCGAATGATAGTAGCTTCGCGACATTTTTCCGTAAAGTGAAATCGATTTTGTCAAAATGTCTTGAAAAAACTGTATTAAAACACAGTAAACTTCATTTATACACATTAAAACGTAAATTTTTCTCTTACTATTTTTTAGTACTTTTGAGACTCTATTCATCCAATGCAAAACCAACCTATGTGAATCATTTTTCGTGTTATCCGCGGGATAAAGAAACAATAAAATCAATGAGAAAACAACGTATGTATATTATAAACCGTCTAAAATCGGACGTTCTGTTATTCTTTAGCTTACATCATCCGCGATCGGAGACATGATCTCTTTGGCTGGATAGTGGAAAAAAATCGATATGACGCATGCATAGACTGCAAATGAATGATACGATTCGTATCTTGATTCACGCATTTTTTCCCACACATAAGTACGCAAATAAAAAGTATGGCGATCACGTGCTATTCTTTCAATAAGGAAGTAGAAAGTGCTGATTACGTCTATCTCTGTGAAATAAATAAAACGAATGCGATACGTTATAGAATTCGATTAGAATATTAATTTTTTTCATTGCAATAAAATTCAAATTTTTATTCAATGTATTTAATATAATTCAAAAGAAGTTATCATATTTGTTCAACATTTTTCGATTTCGAGCGACTATTTTAATAAAAATTTTGTATAAATACAACTGCAAATAATTAGTTTAAAATTAGTATAAAAATGATAGAGAAGAATTTTGTTTATTATTTTATTATTTTTTTATATTTGCTACTTTGTTTGCTAAAATAAATATGTATTAAAACACAGTAAACTTCATTTATACACATTATGTACAAATAGAAAAAATCATTAAAATTAATTTTCAAAATTAAATCACGTAGACTTTTTATTTGAGTCCAACGTTTCGTAAACATTTCAACTTTTTCAAAGAGAAATAGTCTGATACTAGACAAAATTATCTAACAAATCAACTTTGTTTTCTTCATCTTTATAATAAAAATGGCATTTTGACGTAAAATTAATCTCAATTTCTTTTTTGCATTAAATCAGTAAACTCTACTTGTTTTCCTTCTCTACGTACATTATCTGTGCGTTTTTTTCTTTTTTTTTTTTTTTACATGAATCAATTCTGTTGAGATAAAACGGAGAAAGAGGCATTCACAGATAATTATTAATCTTTGTTATGTGATACAACTTTAAATTTAGTAATAATTCATGAATTGCAGAAATGATAAATTTATGTAATATATTTATTTTACTTTTTTAATATATTAATTTAATAAACATTAGTTATATAGCAGCTTGAGAACAGAATTTATAGTAATGAAAGCGTTTAACGTCATCGTCCATAAAATTATACTTTGCTACGTTGTACTTTGACTACTGTAATCGCACATATCATTCTCTATAACAACCGCCTTAAGCAGTTTGTTGTTTGCGAACAAATGCCTATAACAATCTATTATATCCCAAACATATCTGATTTTGCATAAAAAAACATCCATTATACTCATTCAAGAGCACTCACAATAGCAGTAAAAGAGCATTTGCTATAACCTTCATATATTATGTAAGCAGCAAATAAAAAAAATAAATTAAACTTTATATTAATGGTAACATATAATTATAAATTCTAAATAGAATTTTTTATTGTTTTAAAGTTTAAATAATAATCATAAAATGTGTATATTTCTAATTTTATTTTGTCGTTCATACTATGCTCAAAATCGATTGAATAATTTCTTCGCTAAAAAATACATATTATATAATGCATTAATATCTCGTAATCTCCCCAAATAAAAAAGCATACTTTTTAGCATCATTTTTAGCAAGACATTTTAGCATTATTTTAATTGTAAAATGTATATATTGTGTTATTACTTAAAATTATCTATATATATAAGCACCGTCCGTCTGTCTGTCTGTCTGTACCCGAACTACTTCCGCATTTGTGGACCGATTGTCTCGAAATTGGTACCAAAATGTTGCAAATTTTTCGGGGGTGGCTGCTGTGGGTTTTTTTTTTTAATTTTTTTATTTTTATTTTTTTTCCTCAGAGGAGGGTATGTTTTTGCGAAACAAATTTTTTTTTGCAATATTTCTAAACACATGGTATCAAAATGTTGCAAAATTTTTGGAGATAGCGACGATGCGGTTTTTTTAAGTGTAACACCTCCACCCACGCATCCACCCACGCATCCACCCACACGCATGCGCATTTATGGACCAATTTTCACGAAATTAGTACCAAAATGTTGCAAATTTTTCTGAGGAAACTGGTGTTTTATTTTTTTAAGTTTACGCCTCCACCCACGCACCCACCCACGCAATCGTATATTTATGAACCGATTTTTTTTAAATTGGTACCAAAATGTTGCAAATTTTTTGGAGATGGCGACGATGCGGTTTTTTCAAGTGTTACACCTCCACCCACGCACCCACCCACGCGCATGCGCATTTACGACCAATTTTCACAAAATTAGTACTAAAATGTTGCAAATTTTTCTGACAAAGCTGGTGTTTTATTTTTTTAAGTTTACGCCTCCACCCACGCACCCACCCACGCAATCGTATATTTATGAACCAATTTTTTTAAAATTGGTACCAAAATGTTGCAAATTTTTTGACGATGGCGACGATGTGGTTTTTTCAATTGTTACACCTCCACCCACGCATTTATCCACGCGCGTGCGCATTTATGGACCAATTTTTACGAAATTGGTACAAAAATGTTGCAAATTTTTTTGAGAAAGCTGCTGTGTGGTTTTTTAAAGTTTTATCTCACCCACGCATTCACCCACGCATTCACACATTTATTCACAGACTTTTTCGTAATTTGTACTCAAATTTTGTTGGGGATGGCTACTATGATTTTAACAAATTTTTATCATCCTATTCATCCACCCACGCACCCATGCACCCATGTGCATACGCATTTATTGACTTGGTCACACCAATAAGTAATTTTAAATAAATTTGTGTACATGTTTGTGATTGCAAAAATTTGCAACATTTTGGTACTAATTTCGTGAAAATTGCATACAAATTAAAGGTTTATTTACACGAATTGCACACATAATCACAAATACGTGCACAAATTTTTTAAAAATTACTTCTTGGTGTGACCAAGTCAATAAATGCGTATGCAAATGGGTGCATGGGTGCGTGGGTGGATGAATAGGATGATAAAAATTTGTTAAAATCATAGTAGCCATCTCCAACAAAATTTAACTACAAATTTCAAAAAAGTATGTGAATAAATGTGTGAATGCGTGGGTGCATGCGTGGGTGGGATAAAACTTAAAAAAACCACACAGCAGCTTTCTCAGAAAAATTTGCAACATTTTGGTACTAATTTCGTGAAAATTGGTCCATAAATGCGCATGCGTGTGGGTGGATGCGTGGGTGGAGGTGTAACACTTGAAAAAACCACATCGTCGCTAAAAATTTGCAACATTTTGGTACCAATTTTTTTAAAAATCCGTTCATAAATATGCGATTGTGTGGGTGGAAGCGTAAACTTAAAAAACCCCATACAGAGAGAGAGAGAGGGGGGGGGGGGGGAGGGAGAGGGAGAGGGAGAGGGAGAGGGAGAGGGAGAGAGAGAGAGAGAGAGAGAGAGAGAGAGGGAGAGAGAGAGAGAGAGAGAGCGAGGAGAGAGAGAGAGAGAGAGCGAGGGAGAGAGGGAGAGAGAGAGAGAGAGAGCGAGGGGGGAGAGAGAGAGAGCGAGGGGGAGAGAGAGGGGGGAGGGAGGGAGGGAGGGAGGGAGGGAGGGAGGGAGAGGGAGGGAGGGAGGGAGGGAGGGAGGGAGGGAGAGAGGGGGAGGGAGGGAGAGAGAGGGAGAGGGAGAGAGGGAGAGAGAGGGAGAGGGAGAGAGAGGGGGGAGAGGGAGAGAGAGGGGGAGAGGGAGAGAGAGGGGGAGAGGGGGGAGAGAGGGGGGAGGGAGAGGGAGAGGGGGAGAGAGGGGGGAGGGAGAGGGAGAGGGAGAGAGAGAGAGAGAGAGAGAGAGAGAGAGAGAGAGGGAGGGAGCGCGTGTGTTTTAGAGTGAGAGAGAGAAAGCGTGGCTTAAAAAAAGAAAATAAAATATCTGGGAGAAAGAAATAGATAACATAGTAGTCATCCACAAAAAAATTTAAACATTTATTTTGGTATAAATTTCGTGAAAGTCGAACAACAAATGTGGAAGTAGTTCGCGGTAATACAAAAAAAGAATTAATTTTTTGTGTTAAAACGGATTTAATATAGACTATATGAGGACCGCGCGAAGCGCGGTCCGAATAGAAAGGCTGGCTTTGAGGACCGCGCTTCGCGCGGTCCGAAAAGCTAGTATAATTATATTATTCGAATATTCTTAAATCTAAAATTTCATAAAGTTTAAAATAAAATGCATTAAACACAACAAAACAATGCATGAAATATGCAACATAACTTATAATTACAAAATACTATTTTAGTACAAGATGTATGTTTTACGGAATTATTTTAACACAATTATTGCAAAAGTGTCCTATTTGAGTCATCTATGCATTTCATTATAATATATAATATATACACTGAAAAAAATGACTAAATTAATAAATATTTATTTGGCAATATTGAAATAAATACTTATTCGAATTCAATAAATTTTTTTCAGTGATATAAAATATAAATATGTTCAATATATCTGTATATTTTATGCAGATATAAAAAAAACAATAAAATATAACATACTTTTTTGTTCACATATGTGTAAAGTATAGGTTTTTAAAAATATAAAAACTGTTTTTATTTACTTTTTTGCACGACATACAATATACATATAATTTGAAATGTTTGTAAGATAATACCTTTTATTCTTTTTAGCTGAACTAGCTGGACTAGTTCAGAAATTATCTCTTTTTTTCCAATGTGAAGTAAAAAAGAAACTCTGAACTAGTGTAGCCTGTTCAGCGCTGAACAAAATAGATCTCTTTTCTTCCAATGTGAACTAGTGCAGCCAATTCAACTAAAAAGACTAGACCTCTCGTCTATACTAGCTACTGAACTATACAGAGTGTTTTTAAAACTATGTCAGAGATTTTAAGGGTGTAGTATTCTAGGACTCAAAATAAGAAAAAAATTCCTATAAACATGGGGAAAAAATGTTTTCCCACCGAGTTATAGCTCACTAAAGTTGGGGGAAAAATTGAAAAATGTAACTCTTAGGCTTTTTCACAGATCGTTGAAAAAATCTTTTTCTCGATCTATGAAATAGTCTTCAAAAACTGCAGAATGCATTTTTCAATTTTTACGCCTATCTTTAAGGGAGCTATAACTCGGAGGGAAAGCATTTTTGAACCCACGTTTATTGGAACTTTTTTCTTACTTTGACTCCTAAAATACATTCTTAAAATCTCTGACATAATTTTAGAAACATTCTATATATACTATAACCCAAGTAGAACAGAACAGTCAAAATAATGTCAATTTGACGTCATTTTAAATTTTCTGTTCTATTTGGGAATGGAATGTTCACTCAATGTTAATTAAGTAGCCAGTAATCTCGAAAAATTGAAAGAGATAGAGATAGGTATAGTGGCAAACATATCTATCCTTGTTCCTTCTAACTACGTTAGAAAAGGACCACTTCAGTATAGTATATACAGGGTGTATACTCAAATCTTTGAAATAAAAATTCCCTGAGAATTATATAATTACATAATTTTCCAGGTATTTTTGTTCGAAATTCTAAATAAAATTAAAGTATTTTAAATAATATTTAGAATACAATTTGAAATAAGTTTATATGTTATACATAATTTTTTAACATAAATGAAGTATTTTTTGATATAATAATGTAATTTAGTATTATATTATAATAAAATATATTTTAATATATACTTTGTATAAAACTAATAAATTTTATATTCTTTAAAACTATATTTTAAAATCAACGGGGCAATTTTTTAAAAAATGCCCTAAGTTTAAATCAAATTCCACGATAATTCCAGAATTTTTCAAGGTAGAAGAAAATTTTCTGAAAATTCCAGGTTTTCCAGATTTTTCCAGGAAGTATACACCCTGTATACAGGGTGGTCCTAAAATAGTTGGTCAAAATCAGGGATTGGATTGGGCTTATCATAAGAATAAAAAAAGTTCCCATAAACGTTAGTCCTTCAAAACGCATCCTTCAGGAATTACGACTCATTTAATTATCAATTTTGAAGAATAAATACTTTTATAGTTTTGATCGTACTTACTATAATTTGTGCTTTTTTAATTAATGAATTCAATAAGTAGTTTGATCTGTTGTCACAATTTAAATCTATTATTATTGTTTGGACACGGAGGCAATACTTGAAAATGCGTTTTTGAACTAACGTTTAGAGGAACTTTTCATTCTTATGACGAGCCCAATCCCTGATTTTGACCAACTATTTCAGGATCATCCTGTATATAGTTCAATGATATTAGCACATCAGCTGGAGCCTGCTGAAACGTCAGTTAGAACCGGCGCGCGCGTTCAGCGTTAATCCTAACCTCACTTTCGCAAAACTCGAAATCTATTCGCGATTCTTGAATGCGAGACAATCAATTCCGCGGATTATTTGAAATATGGATGAAAAATGGACCTTCAGACTTACGGTTCGGCGATGACCGGCGCGATCTTTAACATCGTCGACAGGAAAGACTGATCTTTGCAGACGAGGAGAGGCTTCTGCGGCGCGCTGTTCACGTTCAATATCCTGAACAAAATACACAGAATCACGGCGAACAGGGCTAGTAGAGCAGTAGACATCTTTCCTTAGGTTTAGGTCGTTGGCTTGAAATAAATATCTCTATCTCTCCTTTTCTCCTGCCTTCTGTATCTCCTCAACTTTTTTAACTTCTGTCTTTAAAAGATCGTAGGTAGCTCTTCCAACATCGTTTTATAGTCAATATGTGTCACCAATTTTTTTTACTCTATGAAATTTGTTTTCTTTCTCAGAGACATTAGTCATACAGACTTTAAAAGTTTTTACGAAAGTAGTGTGTCTTTTTACTCATTAATGCTCTTCTTGGTATCTGATTATCTTCTTTTGCAGTTTACAAGAAACGATAAGGTTACGAGTAAGGCTGCAACGGCAATGAACAAATACTATATATGAATCATACGGTTGTAGCCGCGTGATCTGCAAGCAAAAGTGAAATATATGCCGATTAAAATACGAGACACAAATCTGATAATAGACGCATATGACAGGTAGACTGGAAATGCAGAACGACGCAAACGCCGGATGTAACGCGAGGTGTGTAAATCAACTGGAAAAAATATCTTGATTTGCATAATTAAAAATATATTACGATATTGTAAAGTGCATCGCGCCGAATCGCGGTATAAAAATGCGTTTACATATATTTATAAATTGCGATTGTGTATTAAACATCGTTTTGCATTTCCAGTTTAGTCATTTAATCCGCATATATAAGATACGGCGAGAAGACTAACGATAATTATATTATATCGATATGATATGAAAGCTCGGTAATGATATATCGCACGTATGTAAATCAATTTGACGATTCTTACGCGTCTTCCTTTAATTAATCAATATTTATATATATGATTGGATTATCGCTAGTCAAACAATTAAAGGAATAAATCTTCAGTACACTTGAAAACGACCAAAATATTAAGGTTGAAACGTTATTTTATTAAATAAATAATAGCCAATATATTGGTTGAGAAATAGTTATTTTTTTTAATTTTTTGACTGACGATAATAAAGAAAGCAATCATAAAAATTGAAATTCAATACACTTGAAAAAAGACCAAAATTATGGTCGAAACGCTGTGAGATTTTTTAAATAATTCCAGTATTAGTCGAGAAATATTTTATTCCTTCAATATTTATAATTATTAAGAGCATGTTCCTAATACTTCAAATTGAATAAAATGGAGATAATGACTATGCAAAATACAACAATTTGTAACATCCCTAAAATTTGACACATTAAAAATTTGCATTTAAATAAATTTCTTTTTTCGAAACTTTACTATATACTCCTCACATTGCGGTGTCAATTATATTCATTCATTCATGCTAATCATAAAAATTGTTCTATTTCTTAAGAAAAATCTTCAAATTTAGTGTTGAAAATTAAAATATCGGATATCAAGATATATATACTTATTGTTAGATGAAGAGTACTCATCAAAATGACATAATCACAATCACCGACGAGATCTCGTCGGTGTCATAAAACTAATTAATTCATTTTGCCGAGTCAATAAGTGTAATTCCTAGGTGCGAGTCCTTCTGACAGCGAATTAATTAACTGGTTACTGATCCTCTATCTTTGTTCTAACATAACTTTAAAAATAATAATAATGACAATTTTTTTCTCAACAAGCAAAAATTAACAAACTTAAACAAACGACACATACAAGCGTAAAGTTGCTGCATTGAGTTTTATAGATGATTCATTCAAAGAGCAACAAGCATTTATATATAGCAAAAAAAAAGTGAACTTCCAAGAGATTTAGAAGTCCTATTCACACCCATCTCACAGTGCCCGAACTATATTGACGACGAAACGAGGGCTCGACAAGAGACAGAGAAGGATTAATGACCCGTATTATTCGCACTCGAATAATTTTTGCTTACCAAATGACGTTGCAGCGAGCAAAATGCGATGGGCGAGGTGCGACAGCTCCATCCGTTTACGAACGCGAGTCGATAGAATACGAGTAATTATATTGTTGCGGCCGGCTCGCCGGCGTTTTTCGTGACGCGACCGACCCGTCCCGACACGCCACGCAAATCACATCTGCTCCCGTCGAGATCCGCCGGACGACTGACATCTGTATGCGTCAGCGATAAACACGCCGCCCAGCAGAACGGAGCGAGTTTCACGTTTCTCCGCATATCAAAAAAATGAAGGATATATATATAAGATACATATTTTTATATGTATATTTTTATTACTTATATATTTTATATCAATATATATTTCTTATCTACATTTTTTTATATTTTATACTAAATATTATTTATATTTTATCTGAATTTTTTAATATCATACAACGCGCGTGACGGCGCGCTTATTTCCGGAGCGTTTTATCTTACTTTTTTGCACGTTTTCTAATTTTTCCTGCATAAAATATAGCTCACGATTAGATTCGTCTTCGAATATTTTCTCCGTTTTGTACTTTCAAATTTCAATTTTATTTATTATAATAAATTAATTTTAAATATATATACATATAATAATTAGACTATTAGACTTCGGATATTATATATAAGATGTAAATTGTATTTGTTACTTTTTGCACATTCTACGAGAGCCTTATTATTAATAAAAAAATTATATATATAATATTTTCAACTAATTAATGTTAATTAATTGAACACATAATTTTTTTATATATAATCCGCAATCTACATATAATAAATTTGAGGAAATTTAAAGACCGAAAAATATTTGACGTTTAAGTTTTAAATTATTATTATATTATTATTTTATCGTGATTGAAAATATTTCGGGAAAAAAGAATCATATATATAACTACTCTATGTATGTGTATATATATATTATCTCATAATTTTCACCTTGAGATCCACGACAGGTAAAAGTTAACGAACTGTGTGCACATGTTATAAGGTCAAGGTTTTTCAAGAACATATTACGTATAGATTCGGCGGTCGGTGACTCAAGATTTCTTATACGTGCCACAAATACGATATATTATCGATCAGTTAAAGTATATTTTACATTAAAGTTGCAAAAATTATTGTTAAAATCTCAGTGAAGAAACAATAATCCAGAACATCTCGCTTAAAAAAAAAAACAAACATTTTAAGACAAATTATATACCTAAAAGTGAAATTTCGCTCCATTCTACCCAAATAAAAAAATTGACATATCAGTGTAAATTTTTTGTTGGTATGGAGTGTTCTAAATATCTATCTTGTATTGATATTTTAATTCTGAGAAATTGGCTTTAGCGATCGATAAACTTACCTCCATTGATGTAATTGTTACAAGTTGATATGGCAACGAAAAGTGGTACTTATTCCGATATTCGAGTCGTCCCACTCTTCTATGTATGTACAAGAGAGTAACAAAAATTATATAGTGAAAGAACAGAAATCACAAAAGAATCTGTTAATATTACTTTAATGGTAATTATAATCAATATTAAATATACTTATAAAAAAGTGAACATCTATTTAAATAACATTTATTATAATTTGCATATCAAGGTATTAATCGAATAATCCTTAACAATGGCAATGCGTGGCAAAAGCAAGAAAAAGGCCAGCGCGAAAACTAATGGAAAGAACAATGGAAAAAATGCTAAAGGTAACAATGACAACAAGAATAAAGGATCGAAAAAATCAAGAAGAAGCGGTGGCAAAGCACGATTTGCTATGGACATCTTTAATGAGGATGTAATGGAAAATGCCTATTATACGTGTCACAATATCATGGATGTGTTAAAATGCCGAGGTTTTCCGTGGCCAGAAGCTCAGAAAAAAAAGGGAAAAAGAAAGAAATAAATAAATAAATAATTGCACAAACAAATACGCTGGAAATATATGCTTTTACGGAAAAAAAATTTTAACATGATATATATAAATATATATAAATACATATTTATTTTATATTTTAAATCTAAAATATATATTTATATATTACACACATGTAAAGCATATATAAATAATATATCACTTATGTAATATAATGTTTTAGTTCTAATATCGACATACTTCTTTTGTTAAAAGTCTACGACTTTTCTTCTTAGCATTAATTTGTGCGCATATGCACACACAAATGTTATTAAAAATAATCATAAAAAATATTTTCATCATACCTTAACCTAACTTACATTCTATATATTTTTAAACAAAATATTTCAAACTTTAGTTTATACACATGGAAAACAAAAAATCTCTCTAACCAGCTGAAAAATTTGTATCTCTTTTTGTGTATAAGGAACAAAAAAATAATCTACTTTTACATTTCTCTCCTAAACATTAGCTGTCAATGCAAGACGGTTGAAATAATCCTCCGCATCGAATTCGAATTCTTTATCATCTGCGTTAATAACTGGTCCATTAAAGACGCAATGTACCGTCACATGTTCCGCATATGATAAATCTGATAAAAGCTATTAACACAATACAATTAATAAAAATTATGTAACAAAAAATTAGATGAGATTATTACACTTACTTTTGGTGTGAGCAGGAAATATTGAGAACTACCTGGTCTTCCTGTCATTTTAACAAGTAAGTTAAAGACTCGAGTTTCGTTAATTGCATCCATGCCCTAGAAAATAATCGCAAAATATTTAGATTGTAAAAGAAGATATAAATTGTGGTCATGTTTTCTAACAAACCTGATTAATTTCATCCACACAGCGAAATGGTACGCGTGACAATTCTTGCAATGCAATCATATAAATGGCAGTAGTTACAGTTCTTTCGCCACCACTTTGAAAATGTCTTGTTAATTCTTGCAATTCATCTGCATCTCGAAACTTTACTCTGATTGTTAAACCATATTGATCAAAATCCAACTGGAAGCATTAAAATATATATTTAGTCAATGAAAGAATTTTTTTAGTCTGCATGTTCTATATATCATGCTTATAAACTTACAACATCTTCACCACGCGCAAGTGTAACTTCACCAGCACCATCCATCATGGAAAAGAAAGAACTAAAATTCATATTTATTTTTTCAATTAGTTGCTCTAATGGTGGTAACCATTTTTCTTTTAAGTTTGTAATCTCTTTTGTCATTTCTTCTAGTTTAACAGTCTTCTTTTTGATAAACTCAGTCAAGTTTTTAATATTGCTTTGTATCTCTTCGTATTCACGCAATACCTAAGACGAAAAGAGAAAATATTTCTATCATGTAAAAGAAAAGTTATAACACATGTTGAAATAATTTATATATTACACTTACATTTTCGGCATCCACATTTTTCGCCATACAGAAAACTTTTGCTTGAGAGATATTTAATTCCTTATTTATTTCAGCTATAGTAGCTGGCAATTTTTCAAAGGCTTTATTTATGGGCTTAAATGCGTCCTGTTGCGGATTAATATTATCTGTGCTTATCAGTGCTTCATTATACAGTCTTTCAGCTTCCTTTTTTAAAGGTTGAAACTCGTCGTCGTGTTGTTTAAATATCCTCTCTGTAGTTTTCAACGTATCCTTTAATTCTGCAGCATCGTTCTCTTTAATTACTAAAGTTTGTTGCAGTAAGGCTAATGCAAATTTGACCTCATCGTTACTTGTAACACATTTAAAACATTCCTTCAGAATTATATTATATTCTCTAAACATTTGTATTTGTTTCTTTATAATAACCTGTAAAGAATTCATTAAATATAAATGCTGATAATGTAGATTAGACAAGAAAATGTTTATAATATATTGAAAAAAAAACCTTAATCTCCTTAGTGCATGTGGCTTTTATATTATCAATACTCGTGCGCTCTGTCTCCAATTGTTCGATTTTTTTAGCAGCTATGCGTATTCTACCTTGCAATGCCTGAATCTGCTGAATATTTTGTTTGTATTTATTTCTATCGGATCGATATTTACCTAATTCTTTAGTTTCCATGCATATCTTATCTTCTTTCTCTTTAATACTAATCGAGATTTGATTCAATCTTTCTTGAAAATTCTTCAATCTAAGACAAATATAAACCATTATGTTTTAATGTTTTAATTTACTATTATATATGTATTTTTATATTTATACTAAACGAGCATTCCAAATTAAGTAAGCTACCCTTTTTATTTTGACTTAACATGGCTTAAAATTTTCCTTGATCTCTACTTTTTATCCACCAAATTACAAATTATCATCTCTAACAATTTGCAAATGGCATCATGATTTTTCTGAAGACATGTGCTTGATTCTTCTACACTCTACACATTATAGTTGATGTTTTCATGATAAATGATGTTCAACAATAAAAAAAATGCCATTATTGAAATACTGTTTCGTGTATAAATATGATTACAATCATAAAATTTAAAATTGCTTTGTATCTCTTGTAGATTTAATATGGCAGATCCAAAATTTAAAAAGCTATATCAAATTTTAATTAAAACAGATACTTAAATTTCTTTTTTGAAGAAGTCATTATTTTCAATTTTAGTATTCCGACATCACATTTGTATAAATGTGAACATATGAAGTATATTTCTATCGATAAAAACCTCTGAGAAGTGATTTTACTGGTTCAGACTATTTTATTTATAAGTTATATTTGGATAATATAAAGCAGAGATGTCAAGAAAAATTTTAAGCTGTGTTAGGTTAAAATAAAGTGTCTAACCTGTCAAAAAAGGGACTCACTTGACATGGAATATTCGTATTCTATATTTACTAATATATGTATATTATTTAATATACCGTTCTTGAAGTTTCTCTAATTTGACTTTATCTAGGATAATTGATAACAGTCCATTCCCAGTGACTTGTACGATTCTTGTCGACGTTGTACGCGTATATTTAGATATATTTACAGAATAAATGTTGTTTTCTGCAAAGAAAATTTTATTGAATCTATAGTAGAAAATCGTATTTGTAAAATTTGTGAAAAAAAAAATGTACTCACGACTAAAGTAACAGTTTAAGCTGCGAGGTATATGATCTATGTGATTCTCAACTTCATTGTCTCCAACAGGAATATTATTTAAATGATACGTAGAAACTAGATATGTCATTATGATGGGCGGCGCTTCAATAAGCGACGCTAAATAATACTTAAAGCCGAATTTTTGAATGTCTTGCAACGGTATATTCGGTTGCATAATTTTTTTTGAAGCATCAGAATAAACTGCATTAACTTGCAATTTCTGTTGGTCTCTCAGGTACTTCAGTAAAAGATTCATATCCTGTTTGCTCTCGCATGTGAATGCGACCAAATCTCGGAACGGTATTATATTTTCCAAATATTTGGCATACGAGGCGTCTTTTACATTGATGCTAAGTAACATAGGCTCATACACTGCAGCCGAAAATTTATCACGATTCTCTCTTAACCAAAGTACACCTTTATATGCGTCAGTACTCGTTCGTTTTAAGAGTTCTAAACGTTTCATATCAATATTGAAAGACTGCTGTTCTGCTTGGATAGCTACAATCATAATTAATTGAGTTTAATAAACAAGTAAATATTGTGAAATAAGCTGGAAATATTGTAATATGCAAGCTTATTTATACCTCTTATTTCACGGCTGAAGTTTTCCTCTTCGTGTTTTAACGTGTTCTTTTTATTGGTGAGATCATCAATTGTTCTCCTATGTTCTACCATATTATCTTCTATGTTTTGCAATTGTTTCATTAAGCTTTCCTCTGAAACATGATACATATTGTAGTATATATGTATGCATATATATATATAGTGAGGCACCTAAAACAGGCCATCTGAATAACTCTTAGTTTTGGAGATAGAAAAAATGTTTAAAGAAAAATTGTATACTATCGAGGAGGAATCTTGCAGAAGTAAACATTTTTTTCTAGTTGGAGATGCTTACGAGATTTGAATCATCTTTTTTTTTTTAATGGAACTATATATATAAATCGATTAATTGATATAAGAAAAACAATTGTTTTCAAGAAAAAATATGTAGTTGTTAGTTGGAAATTAAACATTTTTTTTTAAAACAACTGTTTACCTTATACCAATCGATTTCTTTCATTATTTTGTGCATTAAAGTATTAAGGTAAAATAATCAGAAAATGAACATTTTACAAGATATTTTATAATTTATGTAAAATTTTGTCAAATTAAAATATGAAATATCTCCAACATAAACCCTTATAACTTTTTATACAGAATATTGCAAAGAATTGATTTATATAAAAAAATATGGTTCCATTTAAAAAAATGAAGATGACCTTCAAAGCACATCCACCTAAAAAAATATGTTCACCTCTGCAAGATTTCCCCCTCAATACCATACAATTTTTATTTCAAGCTTCAATTTTTATTTTTTTCTATCTTCAAAACTGTGAGTTATTTGGGTGACCTGTTTTTGATGTTTCTTTTTTTCATATTTATTTTAACCAATTAAATCATCAATTACAAACCTGTTCCAATTTCGTTAATCATAAGCGAGAAATCATTTTCCAATTTGCTTTTCTGCTGTTGTGCGAGATTAATATCTTGATCTCGAGTCTGTTCTGTTTGAATTTTACGTGAACATATATTCTCAGATTCTTTAATCCTATTTTCGCAATTAAGAATCTCATTTATTATGCTTTTCAATTTTGTATTTTTAGCATTAACTTTATTGTTCTAAAAATAAAACAAATTTGAAATTGTTAATATAGAATAAATTATTGAATCAAATAATTTTTTTAAATATAGTAGTCTTGTCTCTTACTTACATGATCATTTAACGAATTTTTTAATGCTGTTACATCAGACTTCATTCTCTCAAGTTTCTTATTTATTGGCTTTAGTTTAGCATCTATTACCTGCATTTCTTTTGCTGCTGCATCTCTGACTTTCTTAGACTGTTATATAAAATTTTAAATAATGTTATATAAAATTTTAGTAAAAATATAAAATGTTATATAGCACATAAAATTAATTTGTTATATACCTCCACTAATTTTCTGCGCATTTCCTCATATAGCATCCACGCCTTTTTTTGTTTTAGCGTTGTAATTTTTTTCTTTATCAACTTTCTTTCTTTTATTGTACTGACAGTTTGTTGGAGTCCATCGTGCCTTTGAATTTTAGATTCCAATAATCGTTTTTTATTTGTTATATCAAGTTGCAATTCCTTGAAATTAATTCTTTGTTTTTTCAATTCTTGATGATATTCTAAGAGCTTTGGATCTCCAACAGATCTTTCAGTATTTTCTAACAATGCTTGAGCATTCATTTTTGAAAAATCTTGTACTTTATCTTGTGGTAGAAACTGACAAAGATTATCAACCTGCAAAAGACAATAAATGTAATCAAGAAATGTATTTTACATATGTATATCATCGTATATGTATCATTTTATTAAAGATTGTATATAATAATAAAGCGATATATACCTGAATATTAAGACTGGATGTAAATTCATGAACAGCTTTTGCAGATGACAAAGAACCATTAATCATCCATTTAGAAGATCCTTCTTTGGTAAATGTCCTGACTACTACGTGATCTCGTTCATTACCATTCTTCAGACAAATTTCTATCTTTGCAGATTGACATCCATATTTAACGTATTCTCCTATATGTAGTGCCCGTCCAATAATATTAGGTCTGCCACCTAAACCAAGAACTATAGCAGCGACAATGGTAGATTTGCCAGAACCGTTAGGTCCCACAATGACATTAAGATATCTGCTAGGATTCAATATGACGCTGTCATAAGTCCTGTTAGATTGAGAAAAGCATACATTAAATTATAAATTGTACAATAGAATTAATATATATAAGGTGCTTATAAAGTTTGTACCTTTGCCTATAAGAAAAACAATGAAGTAATTAAAACTGTGCACATTTATTAATCTTTTTCTACATATAAATCCTGCAGAATTTTTCCAGTGATGCAAGATATATTGGATACATTGTAAAAATCAACACATCTTTTGAAAAAATGTTAATAGCTTTATTAAAATTTAATAAAATTTATAAAAATTAATTTTATAAATTAGTAAACTTTTTATAAATTTTATTAATTTTCTTAAACATTTTCTTAAAAGAATGTTGGTTTACAATGATTCTATCCGACAAATCTTGCATTGCTGGGAAAAATGTATAATCTTGCAGGATTTATATATAGACAAAAATTAATATAGATATGTAATTTTACTTCATTCTTATAAATTAAATAAAAGTATGAACTGTTGGTATAAATGCCTATAGAATGCATGATGTCATATGATATATGAAAACATTCAGAATAAATAATAGATTAATAAAAAATAAAAATTATGGTTCTTAATTCTTACACAAAATTTTCCAGATATATACGCGTGATAATTCCTTGCTCGATGTTATCATCCATCTTGTTAGGTTAAGTCTAAATATCCAGCAAAGATGAGTGCGGGACGCAATAAATGAAGCTCGCTAATAACAGTTGAGTTTGTAACGATCAAAGTGAGACAACTCTGACTCTTTTTATCATTTGTATATACACGCAGAACTGTTACGTGCCTCTGATCACTTCTAAGACGACGAATTGTTAAGAAAGTGCAGAAACGTGTAGTCGTAGAATTCTCAATTAACCGCCAAATACCGCCAGAGACATCTAGTGATGAGTATGCATCAACTGTTCATAAGAATCTCTCTATTCTGCACATGCAGCTTTGTTCGATTCTTTTTTTTTCCAAAGACTTAATTCCGATTCACATATACATAGGGTGGTCCTGCAATATAGTTAGTCAAAATCAGGGATTTATCAATTCATAGAAAAATTCGATGAATTAAAATTATATTGAAATATAATAAAAATTCGATGAATTAAAATTATGTCGAGCAGACATAATAAACATTCGATAAATTAAAATTATGTCAAGATATATATATAATAATAATTCAAGAATTTTTATTATTAATAAGAATATTTGTAGTTTTTATTATGTTGATACATAATATAAGAATTCAATGAATTAAAATTATGTCGAAACATAATTGACATTCGATGAATTAAAATTATTTCGAGACATAATAAAAAATTCGATGAATTACACAATTATCTTGAGACATAATAAAAATACGATGAATTAGAATTATTTCGAGATATAATAAAAATTCAATAAATTAAAATTATGTCGAGGTATAATAAAAATTCGATGAATTAAAATTATTTCGAGACATAATAATTCAAGAATTTTTATTATGTCAAGACATAATAATTCAAGAATTTTTATTATGTTGATACATAATAAGAATTCAATGAATTAAAATTATGTCGAAACATAATTGAAATTCGATGAATTAAAATTATTTCGAGACATAATAAAAATTCGATGAATTACAATTATCTCGAGACATAATAAAAACACGATGAATTAGAATTATGTCGAAATAGAATAAAAAATTCGATGAATTAAAATTATGTCGAGACATAATAAAAAGTCGATTAATTAAAATTATGTCAAGACATAATAACAATTCGATGAATTAAAATTATGTCCGAGACATAATAATAATTCAAAAATTTTTATTATGTTGAAACATAATTAAAATTCAATGAATTAAAATTATGTCGTGACATAATTAAAATTCGATGAATTAAAATTATTTTGAGACATAATAAAAATTCGATGAATTAAAATTATGTCGAGACATAATAAAAATACGATGAATTAAAATTATGTCGAGCTATAATAAAAATTCGATGAATTAAAATTAAGTCAAGACATAATAACAATTCGATGAATTAAAATTATGTCAAGTCATAATAATAATTCAAGAATTTTTATTATGTTGAGACATAATTAAAAAAAATTCGACGAATTAAAATTATGTCGCGACATAAAACAAATTCTTGAATTATTATTATGTCTCGACAAAATTTTAATTCATCTAATTTTAATATCAGATGTTTAGATGATCAAATGTTACAGATATCCTACTGTTGCAAATAATTTATAACAAACACAAAGTTGTTGAAATAATAAACACCTTATTTCAATTGATTATAAAAATTATTTTATAATGATGTGTATTGATGAACAGTTTTTAGTTTTATTGAGACAATCTTGAAAATTATATGAAAAGAGAAGAATTTAGTAACACAGTTTAGATTTTTTTAAAATTCAACATTATTTTCTCATTCTCCTGTAATTCTGCGCTCTTACACGTATCAAAATATTTTTAAAAATGTTTATATTTAAAAAATATTGATTTAACATTTTAACATATTTTGATAATACTGTAACTGTTTCTCTTCATTATACAATATCATTTTTATTATATAATTTCTTACTATCTAATGATAATTTAAAATAATGTAAATATATTTCAATGTTTCTTTCTAAATATATTTTCAAGGTTGTGTGCTTTGTCCACAAAGACATCACATATCGCATTTTTATGCATAAATTTTTTGTTATACTGCTAATATGATTATTATCGTTTTATTGTATTATAAAGACAAGTAATAAACGTACTATTTTATGTAAAATATTATGCATAAACACGTAGAAATATTTGAAATGGAAATATTTACGTGAGACAGAGAAATTCATAGCACGTGCGTTTTGAGTCAAGTAAATTACGTAAAACGCTTGCGCATAAGTTGAAATTTTGCGCATAAACAATATATTCATTGTATGGAGAACATTCAAATAAGTAGCAACATATGATAAATATTCGTTTATGCTGAATAGCTTTTAAATTTTAATCGCTTTTAAATGAGTTTTTAATGTGCCTTTACATTTCAAACAATGCACGATAATATGCTAATTGCAAAAGAACACATGCATTAAAAAAGTTTTAAAAGCGATCACCCTTATCAGTGGCGTAGCCAGGAAAAAGTTTCGGGGGGAGCTGTATTTTATTTTTGCAGATTTATTTTGTTACTAGAAACACTCAAATTTTTTTTATAAAAAACAGGTGCGCTAAGTTTTTGGCAATAATTTAAACGTTTAAAAAAATTATATGTTTTTAAATATTAAAATTAAACTACAAAATTATTGAAATTATTAAGAATTTCGGGGGGGGGGGGGGGCTGCAGCCCCCACAGCCCCCCCCCCTGGCTGCGCCACTGACCCTTATGCATCTACATCTGTATATTAGATAAACAAACATATCCGATTATGTAATCTAATAAGCTATAAATTTACGATTATAATGATTTTGTGATTGCATTATTCATATAAATCTTTAACTTAATTTATACTAACAATGATTATTCCAAGTAGTCAACTGACGTCACATTAAACATCAAAATGACGTTATTTTGACGTCTAATGATGTCATTCGACGTCAAAATAACATACAGGGTTTGTCCGGAAAGTAATGCGTCGCATTTTTTTAAAAAAGAATTTATTGATCGCATAGGTAAAACAACTTAAAATTGTTCGAAGTATGACCCTTCTGCGTCAATACATTTTTGCCAACGCGATTTCCATGCGTCATAAGATTTCTGGAACTCCTTGACTGGGATGCTGTTCAGGGAGGCCGTCGAAGTAGCTTGTACGTTGTCAACCGACTCGAGCTGTTGTCCTTTGAGCTCCCTTTTCAGCCGAGGAAATAAAAAAAAGTCCGCCGGGGCCAAACTTTCTTGAGCATTTCAAAAGTTTCCAGCGGCGTCTTGTCCAGCTTCACGCAAAACTTTATCGCATAGCGTTGCTCTATCGTTCTCTCCATCACAAGTTCGACGCGACCACTAAGCAGAGGTTCACAGAATAAGCCGTCCTAACCCTCCAAGCGCATGGAAACAATTGAGCGACCTACCGTTGGAAAGCTAAGGGTACCCCCCTTCCTCCCCAACCGGTCCCATCGCTCTGCGATGTATAGTCGCGTCACAAAAAAATGCGACGCATTACTTTCCGGACAAACCCTGTACGCTTGCTACCTGGACTGTCAATTTTACAATTTACAGGTTTCAGACAAAAGTGAAACATAAAGATAATATACATGATAAGGAATAAAACCTATATAGTGCGTGATGCAAATAATAACACAATCAACTGTAAGGAGCGATCAATCACAAAGTAGATTAAAATAACTCTATAAGGCAATCCTATATAGTTTGGTTGATATATAAAAGAAATGTCTTTCCTTTCATCATCTGTAAATTCTTTAACCAATTTGAATATATCTCGACGATCTTATGAAAAAAAAAAAATGGTTCTTAATTGATCAAAGAATTCATATTTGAAACATCTTACATACATATATGTATAACTATATGTATCTACATATTTAGAATTTTAGAAATACTTTCAATATAAAAGTCTAATACTTTAATTTTATTATTCTATTAATTAATTTTTTATTTTAATTGTTTTTATGTCTCTCATCAAATGAAAGAACATAATCATACTTAAAGTGGATTTAATGTTTAATTTTTAAAAACAACTCGAACAGTTTAATAGAGATATGTTTGTCCTTCACGTTTCTCACTTGTCAACGATAATTTAATGAAGTTTCGTTAAGACGTAATGTAATCGACGCATTAACATAATGATAACACGTTTATGCCATTTCATTCCTTTTGTTGCTAAAATACAAAAAAACCAGTTAGCTCGGAGTAGTTTGTTGTCTATAGATCATAACGTACTTGTTAACAATTTCATCAGTCGAGGGAATACGTCGATTAATTTTAATCTAGATAATAGCATTGTCCTTGCATCATAACTCAGTTTATCAACATTATATTCGTTACGCATACGCCTTTCACGGCGATCTATATCAGTGTTTCTCAAAATATGCGCGGTGCACGTGAACAATAACGTTAACGTTTTAGTGCAATATTATGTACAAATTAAAGATGATTTGTTTCTATGATAGATTCGCGAAAATAATTTGTAACTCACATTAAACCTGTGCAAATTAGGCTAATCAAAAAATATAAATATCAAGAATGGTAGGATATATCACTTTAATCGAGTAAACAACTTTTATATTTAATATTACAACAGAATAGGAACATTAGATCTCGAAGAGATAAGAATTACGTGAATGCATAAAGATGTCATAAGCATCCTGTAAGCGCGATAAGAATGTTGAATATGGAACCAGACGGCCGTTATTAACGGATCTTTGAGAGCTACTGACATGGTCATATGGATATACTGCGCAGCCGATGCTTCCTGTTTCGTGTATACAAGTGATTCGCCTTGTGCGCGATCTAGATGCGCAAGATGATGGGTCGTATGTCACAACAATTACACATCATTACTTTAAGCGCTGCATCCCAGGGGTGACAAGTACCGATCGAAGAAGTACCATGGTTACTTCACGGCTAACAAATGATCCCTGCGTCTTCTGTCTGGCTATATTCGACGCAGGAACGCTCTTCGCAGTTTTAAATTTAAACTCGCCGGACAGACAGATCACAAAGAGTGTCCGGGTCCATTTACGCATTCGTATCACGAACAAGACGAACAAGAATCTACACTCAGCGAGAAGAAATATTCGCAGTTGGGCTTGCATTAATGCTGAAAGGGCATTAATAATGTGATTAATTATTATTTGGAGTCTACGATTCAAATTGTTATTCTCCCATGACACTCCGCTGATCATGTTTCATCCGTCATCGAAGTTTCAAGGACGAGCCAAAAGTAAAGTGCGGAAAAGATGGCGACTGTTCCACGCGACGGATTTTCAATCTCTGATGTTTCCCTGCTTTCTCTTCTGCAAGATTATCGGAATATTTCCATACAAGATCAGCGGCTCGACCTTCGAGATTTCTAGACCGGGCTACATTCTATCAACCGTTGTCATCTGCGTTTTCTGCATTTACGGACTAACGATACTCTATGAGATCGATATCTCCGGAAGGCTCAAATACGAAGGAGTACCTGCGACTCTTCAGGGTAATTGCTACCACTTGTTAGGCAGTTTTATAACGATCGTCACGTACATCCTGACCAAGCCGCGAATGCGCCTGCTTCAAACTGTGCTGGAGATATCTGCAAAACTGCCTCCGGAAACATATGAAAAGCTATCCAGGCTAATCCACGCTAAAGACATCATCGGTTTCATCTTTCTAGTCGGGCAAGCGCCGAAATGCTACTCCACAAATTATCTCGACATTTTGCTCAAAATCTTCGCGATGTACATCACTCTGCTAGTCTTTCAGATGGATATGTTATACATGAATTGCGTTTGTGTATTAAAGGCTTGTTTCAAGAAGATCAACGACAATCTGGCGAACTTGCGGGAACTTGTGGTAAACGATGAACCGCATCTCCTTAGACGTATCTATCATGAACAAAGGAATCCGTTTCTGCTGATGGAGCTCAAAGCTCTGAAAAAACGACATCTGATGGTCAGTGACACGGTACAAATGCTGAACGTGATTTTCAGTCTACAACTCCTCGCCACCATAGTCATGACCTTCGCTGAGATCACTTTCAGTCTATATTTTTATATAGTGGAACGAGAAAATGGTGTACTTCTAGTCAATTTGGACAAACAGATCTGGTACTCGTACTACATCACGTCCATCTTGTATTACTCTACGAAAATATCGTTGATAGTGTGGGCTTGCGAGACCGGCAAGGATCAGGCTCTGGAAATTGGCACTACTGTTCACGAAGTTCTTATTAATACCAACGATAAGCAGATCAAAGACGAGGTAGTACAAAATTAAGTGTATTAATTTATACAGGGTGTAGCTAAAAAAAGGTACACGAAGCACACCATTAGGTGCAGTACAACAAACTAAATCGAAAAATCCTGAGCCATTTTTTTATATAATCTGAGCTTTATTTTTGACGCTATAAATTGTTAAAGTTTGCCAAATAGCGCGTGGCTACAACGGAAAATAGCGTATATACATCTACTAAAGCGGCGTCTACGCTTTTTCCGTTGTAGCCACGCGTTATTTGGCAAACTTTAACATATTACAGCGTCAAAACTAAAGATCAGATTAAAAAATGGCTCAGGACTTTTCGATTTAATTTAGTGTCCTACACCTGATGGTGTGCTTCGTGTACCTTTTTTTAGTTACATTCTGTATATATTCATATGGAAACATTAATACGATTTTATTATTTATTATATTTAATTCTTTGTATTTATAATGACATTTCCAAATTCCAATTCTTAATTTTTAACTATTGTGTGATCTGACATTACAGTTGCAGCTGTTTTCTCTGCAAATACTGCATCGAGAAAATGCATTCTCGGCGAAGGGTCTCAATGTGGATGCGACGCTTCTCACGGCGGTAAGTAATCGATCTTTTTTTTTTATTAATTAAAAATATATCATTCATTTTTGTAATTTTGTTTGTAGATCGTGGGTAGCATCACTACGTACTTATTAATCTTAATACAATTCTTATATACGTCGCGTTCTTGCACCAAAACTTCAACCAATACTACACATATAATTTAATTTAAAAAAAGCACATAATCTCGAACGAAAAAAAGAATGGTTTTAAATATATTGAAAATATTTTTTTTATACATATTGTAGCGAGTAGAATATTTTATCATTCCATGTATTATACTTGTATAGAGTATATATACATTATGTACAGAGGAAATCTTGAACAGTTTCCCCTATATATTATATAATTGCAAAGAAATTTTTAATATGTACATTTTATTTATTTAAATGCACCGTGTGAGACAAAAATAAAAGTTTATATTTCTGGTAAATATTATTTTGAAATCATTAAATATAAGTCATATAATCTAAATTTAACTGTTTTTGCGACAACGAAATAATACAGATATTAATAAACCAATATAATAAAATTTAGAATTCGCGCATTTTTAATTTTTTAAATATATACAAATATGAATATATTTAATATTTCAAATCCTGTCAGGTGACATATCGTACGTTATATATTTTGCAAAAATTGTCAATGTAACTTTCAATAAGAATATCTCTCTTATAAATATAAATAAAGAAATAATTAAACTTTTGTGTTGCAAATTTATTTCATTGATGTCTTGCGGTGGCGCTATTTAGCGATAAATGCAATATCTTCATAGTATCTACAATTATATCTCAATATTCTGTGTTTCATAGAATCTAATTATTGCTGCAAATTGCGACATATATGTACATATATAATTTTCAAACATGTTCTCCATTATCATCGTAGAATTCTTATCACTATAACGAGTAACTTATGGAAATTTTTGATCCTCTCGTTTTTCATAATCGCAAGGTTTCCCCACATTCCTGAAATTTTTACAATAATAAGTGCGTATTTCGCATTTTTGAATAATAATAATAATATATATCTTATTACAACCTTCTCCTTATCTCGTATTTATAAAAAGAAATTAATTAAGTCTTCCGTCTTCAATATCGTATCAGTGCATTGATGCTTCAATAAAATAGATAATAATAAAACGAGTTCACATGAAAACGCATATAAAATAAGAAATAACTTATAATGGGTCGGTACTACCATACGTGCAATAATAATATATGTATTACGTCTGCAACGGTTTTGTATTATTTAATAGCGATAGCGACGACCTCGAAGAGCTGACGTTTTTCATACGGGAGGCACAAAAGGTGTAGCCCAGATCGCGATCTATTGTCGTCAAGGTTAACGTTTTACTGCACGATAATATCCTAATATAGTTGCAAAGGTTAATTTAGACTAAAAGGTTAAATGCGTTAATGAATCCAATTCTACTTTAATGTCGCGACACGAGAATCGTGGCAAATAGACAACAGATGTTTAGTGCGTGTGAGCGGCACAAATACTTCGTGAAGCAGCAAGATAACTCTCGACATATGCACTATATGTGCGCGAATATCAGTCAAGTAAATTATTTTAAGTAATTCGTGATGTTATTAATCTCGCATTGGACATTGGGTTCTCGAATATATTCCGGCAATCTCTGATCTGTGAACAGAATTATATGCATATAGTGTGCAATCAGCATGCTGGTAAAAATATGTATCATTTTTGTCACGAATCTAAAAGCCGATATATATATATATATATATATATATATATATATATATATATACATATGTATAAAAATTAAAATGTTAACAAATCAAATAAAATTAGAAAATCGAATCCGTAAAAAGTTTAAGTTAAAAATATATTATATTATATATGTATAATACACAAACAGATAAACAGATTACGAATAAAAAGTTTTCCTATATTGTTAGAAAGACCGAAGATTGTATCAATTTTATATTTTAATTATTCGAGTCGCACGTGTCACTCTAATAACGAACACTTTTAAAAAGAAAAAACAGAATAATCATATTAATTATCTATACAAGATAATGCAATTTTTTTCAAAACAACTTTTTTAATGCTGAAAAAAATTTAATCGATGTATCTTTGCGGCAAATGTTGATTTTTCTCGCTATCAGTAAGGAAAAATCGATTTCAAATTCACTAAATAATCATAAATAAAAAAAATGATTTATCGTTTGATCTAGAACACATCGTGTTGTAGTATGTCGAGCAATCTTATGTAAAATTTAATGTTGGAAAACATCTAGATTTTGTGTATCTGATCGTGAGATACATTCAAATTTCGAAGTGAAGTATCTGTACTTATATCTAGATACAAAACATAGGTCGGTATTTATAATCGGTTCTTATATTATATAAGACCATGTTAAATACAATCGTAAAGGCCGGTATTCATAGTTCGATCTTACATTTAAGATCGTTTTAAGTCTGACCTTAAGACGCCACGAAGCCATTTGATTAGTTGAACAGGATCTTAAGTCAACTTTCGACCAGACTTAAGGCCGGATCTACAACAGGTGTAGCAAGCTCTAAGCTTTAAGAAATTCACCAATCACAGTCAAGAATGAGAGGAATAATCGACTGTAATTGATCAATTTTTGAGGCTTAGAGCTTACTATACCTATTGTAGACCCGGCCTAATTAAGACGATTTTAAATATAATCGGACTATGAATACCGACCTTAGTATCTTAATTGATTTTCAGATACATTTTCACATATTTTTTTAATTGACCAATTCTTTAAATTTTTAAAAGATCAAGATCACGTAAAAACTGCTGATAGTCGACATGGAGGTTGTCTCTTATTTATAAGACAAGCAAAACAATATGGCATCAATAGCACGTTTTCCTTATATAAAATATTTTATAATTTTACAAATTGCAATGTAACATTGGAAAGACAAAAATATGTAACTTAATATTTTAGGAGAAATATATTACAGATTACAGCAATACTTCAAAAATAAAAAAAAAATAATCATTCATTAATTATTAGCTCCTTTATTTACCATTATGCGACGCATGCTGTGCTATCTTTCTCTCTATTTAAGATATATTATGAGAATTATATATAAAGCTTGTAAAAAAGCAACTATTAAAATTAAAATAGCCGAATATCCGATTATTACAGATAAACAAAATGAACTTACGTATACAGTTCCAACGAATTTTTTCTTGTCTTTTTTGGATGTCTGTATTAATATTTCTGCAATTTTTTCATGCTGTATGATAAGATATTAAAATATATAGGTGTATTCAATATTTTATAATATAAAACCTATATACATATATGTATATTTATCTACTTTAAAAAATATATTCAATGTTTGAAACAGGTCTAATTTTAGTTCGTTTAGTCCTTAAAATACGGATATTTTTTGATTGTCTAAAAAGATAACAATAGACATCTTTAAAATGTCCTAAAGACGTCTAAGGCTCTAAGATGGATATTTTAAATACGTATATTTTTAATACGTTTTTAAAATGTCATTGTGCTGTCTGTTGTATCTATCATACTTCTACAGCACGAAATATTACTAAAATATTGCATAAATATTTCAATATTGCGCCATATTACAAATATTGCAGCAATATTGTACAAAAATTATAAGTTAATATTTTATTGGAGACTTGCAAAATATTACTGCTATATTATATAATGCAATCACATATATATGTAAAATTTTTTCCACCACTATATGTGCCGCACGTTATAGACTATCTATCTCGCATTCAAGTTTTAGTCATAAAAATTATGTATATATAAACATGCAAAAAGCGGCTATTAGAACTAATTATTTTTATCAGTTTAATTTTTTCTGATACGATCCCAAAACAGGAAATTCAAATATTAAATTGATTGCTCAAAAATCGGACAAATAAATGTCCAAATAAATGAAGAAAATAAGAACTATTCTGCAATATTTTATAAATATTATATTCACATTTGCAGAAATATATCAGCATCATTGATAAAATATTGCACAATATACATAGTTTAGGAATAATGGACATATCGATATTATTGCAAGCTTTCAAAAATAATCCATGCAATATATTCTTATCTTGCAAAACAATATTCTCACAATATTCTATATCATATACTATATATAGCTAGAGATAGATACATTTTTTCACGTGTATCTATATCGTGATATATTTTAATATATTTTTATATCTTATCCATCATTACTATAGTGAAATTATCGCAGCATCTGTGGTATAGCGTATGATATTGTATATATAGTGCATTTATTATATGGATCCAACGTGCGAACTGCATCCGCATCGATCGTCTGCATGACGTATACACAATGTACGGTAAAATTTCGCGCATTAATATTCGCGTGTGTATTGTATAAGCGATTCTTTGAGAGAGAATCAAAGTTCCGTTCTTTTGTCTAATTCTGGCGGCGGCGACGGCACGAGAGAAATAAGAGCAGCGGACGCGGACACGGACGCGCAGCGCGGCGCGTAGATCACGCGATTGCGCGCCGCGTCTGATCGCGCGCCGCGGTCCGCGGCGCCTCTCTTTGACCGATACGCAATTGTCAGTGCCGCGCCGACCGCCGCGCCGAGCGAACGTCAAGAGTTGTTATTCTCGCATGTCCGTCCGTCGCAACTTGCCTCTTGTTGCGAATTGGAATCTTTCCGGAGAACAACAAACCTTGTATACGAACGTGGCGAAAGAGCGGAGAAATAAAAAAAGGAGAAACCGATCAACGTTTCGTTAATGAAGAACATAAACAGAGAATAACGTGTGTGATGATCGAATAGTGCGAAAAAAGTGACCGCGCATACGTATGTATGTAGGACAACTTATTTGTCTCTTTTACATTTATTATAGTGAACACAAAAAGAAAATCGAACTTGTAGAAAGTTTCGAGATTGAATAAAAGGCAAAAGGTGGACTCGCGTGTTCATATTCTCGAAGTTTAGAGGATACAGATTCGCGCCGTGCAGTCTCATACCTGATCGATGCAAAAACGCGGCCTTGCCCGTGGATCTTTAATGCCGCGCCATCGTCGCGCCACTGGCTCCTTTCGTATTCGCATTCACGGTAGCAAACACAGCGACGATAAAGTATCTCTGGGATATAAACAACCAGACACGTAATCGGTGAACCATCGGCGCGAGTGGGATGCAGCGACTTTAATTCGCGCATGAGAGAGCACCATCGATCTACGCTGCAGCTGCGCTTGAAAAGAGGCGCAAGGGCGCTTCTCTCGAGATTCATTTCCCGTCTCCTGACGAAGAGTAAGTTTACCAATATAGTATACTCCGTTCAACGAGAAAACGTGCTACTGTTCGGACAAAAATTCGTCCACTTTCCTCCTTCACTTCTTATTTAATTTGTTAGTGGCTGCAATGAATGGTATCAGGCCCCTGAAGCATTGAACCACTGCATGGTATCTTCCTATTTTGCCCGTCTACGCGCAAATCGATGCACGTTCTCTCATTGAACGGAATATATCCCTCATTTGTTGCTGCGCATTTGAAGTGTAGTGCTTCCCACAGCATGTGTGTACCACGATTGACGAAATTGTTATTGTTACGAACACTTACTACGTTTTTCCTCTAAAATCGATACCGATAACGACCGGTCCTGAGAACTCGGGTTATCATATTTGCTATCTCGTCTAGTTAAACTTCACATCACGTGTAACCGAGCGCCGTGGAATTTTCAGCTGTACGCAGCAAACTGTAATGAAAAAAATCGCTTATCGCGCGAGAAGTTAATTGCCGGATGCTTTTAAAACTTACGGTTATTGTCTTGATATATGTTTATCTATTCATTTAGTTCAGAAATTGACTGTTTTTGTTCGGCGTCTTCGAGTTAAATTAAAGACTTTAAATACGCGCGCTTATTATTTTCTATCCGATATCCTTAAATAATCTCGTACCATTTGTCTCGAATTTTACACAATTTCCAGATTAATATATGCGATTATATTTGCAAACCTAATGTGTCGTAAGAATTTTGTTAAAAAATTATCATTTGGAAAACATGTCGACACATGGACAATAAAACGGAGAAGATTGAGTTCGTGCTATATTTATGTCGGCGCGACTCTCTTGTATCGTCAATCCTACCGAGACGACGTGCCAAGAGCTGTGGATAAAGCACTTGGCGCACTTTGCGGAATTGTTAGGGCACTGTCTTTCTGTCATAAATAAGAGTGCGTGACTAGTCTAATTCATATAAAAGTAACGATGCTCGCCTACTCGAATATTTAAAAAACGTCGCTTTTTAACTATACCGAATAAATTATTACCACGTGAAATTTTTAGACACAAATCACAATTCTAAATAAAAAATACATTTTGTATTATCGATTTATTTATTTAAAAATAATTTAAAATTATTTAAAACATTATTTAAAAATCATTTAATATTTAATATTTAATATTTAAAAATTGATTGATAAAGATTTGAGATTTAATTGAAGTTTTACATGCGGAAACCCGCAGCGGAAGTCAGTGAACTTTTTGCAGAATATACGCGACGTGATAGATATGACGTTTCCGTTAGACGTGCTCGACCGCGCAATAGCGTCTTTGAGTTATTACACGGTGTTAACAGAGACTAACTAGAATTTATGAACGCGACAATGAGTCGTCTAGTTGTCGACAATACGCGGCGAATGGTTCTCATACCAGCTCTTGATTTCTGAAGAGAGAAAGAAAGCTGCAATTTTCTATTTCAAACTATTTCCGAACCTCTACTCTAACTCTTTATATGATAATTTTTTAAAATCTATTTGCCTTTTGTTTTCGATTAATATCTCTTTATGTACTCTGTCCATATTATCTTAGCTGCTTGATTAGAGAATTCCAATTAGTGTCACTATTATTTATTTACTGCGAACAAGATTAGAACTGAAAGAATAAAAACTAAGAATATTGTTTTTTTTGATATTTTTAATTGTTTTACAGAATATATTCGATTGCTTTCTTAACTACGATTCTATCCCTGGCAAATAAACGTCACGAGCGACGTCAATCATTATTGGATTCACTTATTACCCGATTCTTATTTATCGTTGCGCAGAACTGATGTGACGTATGTGCGTATATACACAGACAATACAACGGATGCGAAATGTATTGGAAACGCCTACCGGAGAAGGAAACAACTTGTGCTAATATTGTCGTTCGATAAATTCGGCGTGAGCAAATAAGCGATGCTCACGATTGTCATCCAGGCTTACGTATACCTATACATATATTGACCGAGATATTTTAATTTTCCAAGGTTATTTTGTATCCAGTATAAAATATCTAACGTGTAGAAATGAATCGTTATACAGTGTTTCTAAAATTATGTTAGAGATTTTATCGGCGCATTAAGAAAAAAAGATCCTATAAACATGGATCTAAAAATGCTTTTCCTCCGAGTTATATAGTCCTCTAAAGTTGGGTTAAAAATCGAGAAATGTACTATAGCTCTTGGAGACTTTCACATATTGTTGAAATTTTGCACAGTGAAATAATTAGTAGTGAATACTTCATTTTTGTGTGATTTTGACAATTTGATCCGATTTTTAGAGGAAGATATAAAGAGTACTAATTTTCATATTTTATTTTGATCCCTAGAATACGCCCTTAAAATCTCTGACTCAATTTCAGAAACATCCTGTATGTATGGGAATAATTTGACAATAAATGAAAAATGTGCGAGTTTGTGTCAGGCGTTTTGACACGCGTGTATAATGAATTATATTGTTTTCGCGTCGTCTGGATAGCGAATAAACGATTTTTTTAAGAGCTCCTCGATGTGTGCACGTATATCTAGACAAATCGTGGTACGTTATGCGCCATTTATCATTGTGCGTCGCATTTATTATCCACCGTGCGGTCGCACACGCGCTATAAAAGCGCGGCGATTAAAAATGTGTGCTTGCGAGAGCGGAGTGTGTTATCCATCTGCACGCGCCTACTTCCAGGGTTAACTGAAAGATTATTGCTTCTTTTTCCCGCACACGAAATTTCACGATCAGTTCTTGGATTCAGTATCTACTTCGTACGTTATACATATGTACGGTCACCATATTTTCTGAGAGAAAGTAAAGGACAAACCTGAAAATTGCAGGACTTTTCAACATGTTTCCAAATCAGTTTGCGATCATATTGGAGATCGACGAGCAAAAAAAATAATTCTGTGATTATCTAGAAGTCTATATGTATTTTTATAGTTTGGAACTGACATGTTAAAAACAACAAATCCTTGGTTTCTTGAATAGGTTCCGGATAAGAAGTTCCAGATAAGAGGTTGTTTTTGTACAAATTCTCATGTTATAATATTAGACATTAAAACGCTATAAAAAATAAAAGACAGAACTTTAAAAATAAAGAACAAAATTGAGTTTTTTTTTAGAAAAATGAATAAATCTAAAGGACAGCTACTTGAAATAAACTGTTGTCTAAAATAAAGGATGGACGGTCACCGTAGTTAAGTCATCACGTTAGTTTTCAAACTACTGCATGGCATCTTTTGAACACAAGTTTGTTATTAGTCAAGGAAGGCAGGTTTAAAGCATATTATTATCGTTATTTATTCTGTTAATAGAAAGTGGAAAATCAGTATTATTTCGTCTATACGATCTGTGATTGGATGTTGAATCTAAAAAGCAAAATGATTTACCAATAAGATCTATTCTATAAGCAGGAAATTTTAGTAACTTACAGTTGAACTTTTTTCTGCTTGAAAAAGATTGATTTTTTTATTACAGTTTCTTTGAATATAAATTTAAAGTAAAAAATTCTGCCGGTTTTAAGTAATTTAAACAAGTCTTTAATAGCCCGTCTATTCACATTTCCACGATTTATCGTGGAGTTTGCGCGAGGCGCTTAAATGATAACATGAGATGGTGCTTTCAATTTAGCAACACAAGTCGACACAAGCATCATTCTATCTTTATTCTTATATAGAATGTAGAACAAAGATAGAATGACGCTTGTGTCGTTTTGTGTTGCTAAATGGAAAGCAATTGATTTCCATCAAGAATTGATTTCCGAAATTATAGCTGACGCGATAATTGCCCTCGCACGATTATGTATATATGGCGAGGAATTGCGAAATAATCTACACGAATCAAACGCGAAGGAATGTGTACCCGCTATATTTATCGAAAATAAAGGAGACGCCCGCGCCTTCATTTTTATCATCGACTGGCTCTTCCCTTCGACATGACTCCGCCTCCGTTTGCCCGTTGTCTATCGCACGACCTTGCCCGTGATAGTCGTCACGATTTCAGTCGATCGGAACTAGTGTCGAACGAATGTGATCCGCTTGGGAAAACATATCGTAATTCAACGCCTTTGTTAGAATTAACCGATTCAATCTTTTCGAGGTCATTTATATATACATATACGACACGCTGCGCCATAACGCAAGTTTAGATAATACAATACTTATTAGCTCGTGAGTTAATTTGCTAAGACGATACCTAGCTTCGAGCAAATAGGTTTCGCACGTGTAACGTAAGTATATGTTTTAAAGCTCACGCGAACGGGAATAATCATTCTAATTTTGTCAACTTGTACCCATTTATATACACGATGAACGCGGGAACGTCTTGGATATATATATATATATATATATATTTATTACACAAGTGGAATTTCGATTTACATCAGCCCGTGATTTGCGTTTCTCTTTTCGCGTTTCTATATCGCTTTCGAATTACGGGCGACGTTGGTATTGTGCGCGGTTTACGCTTCCAATTACGTCGTTATAAGAAGACTTTCCATTTATCTCATATATCTCCGAGTGTTCCGATTGCTACACTTCGGATTGCTTCACTCCTCTCTCGCGGCCCAACTGCGACACAATCGACTCGCAGCTCGGGCTTCGTGCAAAGAGCCTCGACGAAGTTTTTGATTCGTGACGTTACACCTTTCGTTCCGTGGCATTAATTATGCGGGAGGAAAGAGCCCGGGGTATACATATATGCGCAACGAATGCACGTACGTGCGATTCGCACGCAAATGACGACCCCGTTGACATCATGAGACGTGCGTATACTACGCGTTCTTCACTTTCCTCGGCCGTTCCCGATAGGCTGATCAAGACATATGTTCACGCTTAAGCGCCATCAAGAAAATACAATACATAAAAAAAGAAGATAATGCAATCTCACCAATGTAAATACTTATGAGCATAGCCATTATATCCTTCTCTCTCATTGTTCTTCACATTTTTTGCTCATTAAAGTTCGCCTATTTTTATAGGTGTTCCTGTCCCTTTATATAGGGCCTCCTGGGCTCAGAGATGAGATATATATAAAATTATAGGCCATCACATAAGAGAATTGAAAATGTATAGATGCTGATGCCCAAAAACATCCGCCGGTCAATGTTATGACGTCATTAATGTTGGTGGTGTATAAAGTGTATTCGTTGTGTTTATGCTTACACGATGCTTTTCCGCTTGCAATAAACTAATGATGTTTTTATTTTATAGTTGAACATGACTCCTAGAATTCTGGTTTTTGCATTCATCCTTTTCTAAAGATTTTGTCTACATCCAAGGTATTTATCTCATGGAGGTGTCTTGAACATAAAATTGGTGCTCGTGCCGTAGGTTGTTGTGCCATATTATGTAGATTATTTGGTATCTAGGATATGTTAAATACCTTTCAGAAGAAATATATAGATATTTTCTGAGCACAATAATGACATATTTGTTATTTTAGACAACTTTGATGGTGAGCTACCAAACGGATAAATGATATTTTTATAGGAGGTCAGAATTACTTCCGGCCGGGGTTTGAAGATTCAAAACCAGTTTTTTTTAAATACTATAAAATTATATTTGATAACTGAGCCCGGGGGGGGGGGGGGTTAAAATGAACGAACTTCTTTCTGTATAAAATTAATCAAGATACAATATATAAATGCGACCAAGTGGGCAGGAAAAACGTGATGTAATCGAAAACAGTCGTTCGGGGTCTTTGTGTGTGTAAAGCCGAACCTGCTTGTAGAGTCCTCCGGGGCCGCTGATGAAATCGCGATCGCCGATTCGACAAGCGAGTAGAGTTTCGCGCACTTTCTCCTTTCCGGACATTCATTCATAAAAGAGCAGATAGATACATTTTCTACGAACGCGCAAGGCTCTATATATGTGCGCGACGTACGTACGTACGACGCACGTACGGCGACACGTTGTTTTTCTCGAGCTATTCGTAATGGCACGATGCACGGCGTGTTACAGCACGGAGATAAAATCGGATCTAGGTTGCGCGGTGAGTCGCGAGTGCGTGAGTCAGTTGCTGTTCGCCTCGTCCGCTGGAACAAACAGAATTATTAGAGTGATGTACGAATAACGGCTGCTTCGGCATTGGCCGATGCATATTTTTCTACTTGGATAAACGTTTCCACGAAACCCGTTATATAAGACGTTTTGTAAAGATTCTGAGAGAGAAAGAGTGTGTGTGTGTGTATGTATGTGTGTGTATGTGCATGATAAGCATCTTTCTCTCAAATTGAAAATGAATAACATTATAAGGAAATTAGATCACGTTATCAAGCATTTATTTAATTAAATTCAAAGAGAAAAAACAACAATAGAAATATTATTATTTTTTATAGATTTTAGTAGTATTTTTTATATCTATACCATCATTTACACACTATCATATGTAAAGATATTTATCCTAATCTTTTCGTATTCTCTCTTTCATATATGAATCATATGTATATATACATACATACATATATACATATATATATATATATATATATATATATATATATATATATATATATATAATAATACTATTTTAATATTAAAATAAATTATCACTTGTTATTATAATATTTAATTTTTTAAACTTATTTTTGTCTCTTTTACACACGTGCATGCATATATGAGCGAATACGAGTAATAATTTATTTTAAAATGTTAAAATAAAATTATCTGCGCATATAATGTACGTATAGAAAGTTGTACGTATGTATTTCAAAATGAATAAATAATCATATACGCTTTGCATCTACCGTTTATTGTAACAAATTGACGATCGTTCGATCTTCGTGCCGAATCGTTTTCATTAGCGTGGCAATGGTAATTATTAATCTTTGAACATGGCTATTATATGCTGATTATTGAAGCACAGCAGGAAAGAGGAAATGCTGAAAAAACTAAAAAAAAAATTATGAAAAAACTAAAAAAATACTTTATTTCTGTTTCTCCATTTGAATATCTAATATTATAAATATTTAGATCGACCTTAGATATATCGTATTTATTCATTTAAATAGCTTTTTTGATCACGTTATGTCTACTTCTAATAAAGCTATTTAAATTTATAATTATTGATTATGATCGATTAATGTCATTTAAATTATTATTTAAATTTTATCATAAATTTTTTTCATTATAATTATGTTTTTTTTTTTGAAAAACTTTGAAGTCTAGTTTCATGGCATGGTAAATACTCAAATATTTTCGATCTCGATAATTATGCGCATTTATGAATCGTATAGAATGATTGTCGGTTATCATGCATGACGCGACACTATTTTTAAAATATCGACGTAAACAAGTATCATTTTTTTATGAACGCAGCGACGATGTGCACTCACAGAGTGATAATTACGCAATATATACATACCGGGGATTCTTGGGTTTTCTAATAAAGATGATTGTATGTTAAATAACATTTTTCATATAACATTTTGCGATTTATAATAATAACAACATATGCGAAATCGTTTCTTCAAATTTTATGACAAATCAGCGCATGCAATTCTACTTATGGTGTCTCCGAATTATTAGAGCAAAATATTTTTCGATAAAAAATCTGATCTAAAAATCTTTATCAAAAATATGCAAGTATTATTCTATTCTGTATTAATTATTTAAGTGTTGCATTAAATATATCCTACCTTTTTTTTAATTTTAGTTTTAATTGGATTAAATTGAAACAAATCTTCGAAACTTTCAAACCAGAGACGATCGATTGCTTTTTTGAAATTATTTTCGTATATTTGTGATATATATATATATATATATATATATATATATATATATATATATATATATATATATCATTGTGAGTCACGTTGACATGGCGTATAGTCATGATGACGTGTGTCGATGATGACTCGCTGTCATGCTGCTCGCGAAGAGGTCGCGAGGTGCCAGAAAGAGAGAGAGAGAGAGACACAGAAAGAGCTCTATATAGACAGGTTAGAAGGTAGAAGGCACCCGGAAGTGATCTGTATCGCGAGTGCCCGTTTATAGGCGCCGAGACGAAGGCATGCACGTATCACCGAATTAAATTAAACGCGGGCACTGACGTTTGACCACCGCTTCCGACAATTTCCACAGACAGGGAATTAATCTAAAGTGTAAATATACTAAATAAAATTTCTCCTTTCTCACTTTTCGACTAGAAATCGTGAGAATATTTTTAGATACAATTAGAAAGCATGCACAAGAAGTTAGACAAAACATTTTGCTCGAGATATTATAGTCTTGAATTAAAATTTAAGTAGGTACATTTAATCTCGGAATTATCGAATGTCAATGTGTATTTTTATCATTGCGAGTACAAAGCAGGGAAATAAAAACAAACAACTCGTGTTTCTTTACGAGATACAAACGTATAAATAAACCTGTTAGAGATGCTTACGCTAGATTGAAATTGGGGCACTGATATATATTTTTGTCGATAACTGCGGAGAAGGTATCTGCACACAACAGAACATACATCTCAGTAAGTGCTATCTGAAAAGATAATCTGATACTGTGACATATTAAATATTAAATTATCCGATTGCATGCGATACATCAGTGCAACATTTCCTTCACGTATATATACTTTATTTAATTAATACATAAAATACTAAAAATACATATTCAAAGTACACATATTTTTTTGCAGTTATCTTCACTGCTTTGCTTTAATTTATGTTACGATACCGATAAGACAAGAAGTATCGATGTTTTGTAAAGGAAACATCGAGCATTATTGATACTCGTGCTATTTGAGTAAATGACGCGCAAATTGATTAAGTTTAGGTTCATTTATGACCTGCGCCGTGATTAATACGGTTGATTAATTAATTCCTCTCAGTAATTTGATTTAAAAAAATTAAAATTTGTGAAAAAAGTTGCGATACAAATATCATTAAGAAAGATAAGGAATTAAAAAAAGAAAAAAAGAAATGACATATGTATACATCGCAAACATAACATAGAAACAAATAGCTTTATATATTTTGTTACTACATCCATTGATATATTAATGAACATAATTAAAGGATGTTAAAAATAAGCCATTTTTGGCTCAAAAGCCCTAAATCAATCATTGGAAACTGTTTGTAGAATCTTCTATAGAAGCAGAAAATAACAATTATTTGTCCACCAAGTCCGGGAAAAGTTATGAAAATCAAGATTTATTATCAATTATTGGAAATCATATATAGATTTTTAAGCTTTATGTTCTTGATATATCTTCCAAATAAAATCAATTATACACGTTTATATTGAAAAATAAGTAATATATGTAGAGAATTTAATGTTTTGATTTACATAATTTATATTACGCATATAGAGCCACAAATCTGGAAACAGTATATTTCATAAACTGTAATATGTATTTTAGAAAAAAAGTTTCAAATATAAGTTAAAAATATATATTTACTAATCTTATCAGTTTGATCATAGATAACGATCCCAAGGTCTAGGCAAGATCATCTAATTTACAGCCAGTCAAATATGAAAAAAGATTCTGCGAATTGTTTGACTGATTGTAGCTCATTGTCAGTAATTGTCCGTATTTAGCTTTGAGGTTTTTACATCTTTTGCTCAGTAAGCCATAAGCTATAATATATGGAAAAACCGGATAATTCAAAATCCATTTTACATAAAGGGCCTATAACTTTTAACAATATTGTTATGCATCATTACGTCGATTTTTTGGAATATGTAATAGCTGCGCAATGATCATTAAAGGTTAAAGAATAGGTCCCAAGATTAATGTGGAATACTTTATCCAAATATGTTTTCATTTCATAAACTTTATCTTGATCAATTTTATCTTATCTATTAAAAATTAATTTCTTTATTTATCTAAATTAAATCTCTTTATTATCGCGTCTTTATTTATTATTTATTTACTCTTTTTTCGATGATATGAATGAACAAAATATCAATTTTCCTTCGACACCGTGTGTTTGTATAAGTTAGATTTCTACGACTTTGAGAGAACCGCATAAGCGAAGTCGTCGTCATGCACGAGAGTAACAGTTCAACAGTGTGACTATTGCTTGGAACAATTCACTCGCATCAGTCATGCAAAGCGGTAAACCGTGGTTAACGCCATTATGACCGAACGCAGCTTCAAAGCTGTCGTATTTACGACTGTGCGTTTCACTCTTAAGTAGGCAATTCGCAGAGCTCAGAGAGTATATATTGAAGTACAGGTATATAAGTGTATATTCCACGCGAGCTGTCGTCGAAAAATAAACATTGTCAAGCGGTTTGTAATTCAATAATGTGAAAATCTGTAATAAAATTGACATATCTCTCGAAGTCGTAAATATTCAATTTTGCCTCGTAATCGTAAATAAGTATAGCGGAAAAAAAGACATCTATAATTATGTTGTTATTCGGTTGTTTCATTATCTTTATCTCATTTATGCTGGTAGGCGGAAGTTTTTCTTTATCTTAATTGTTTTTAAAGTGATAAATATAAGGCCAACTTATCGAGCTGAATATTCGAGATGTTCAGTCAACTACCATTTATTACATGTATAAATTATAAAACTACAGTCATTATATTAAAACTAACGCAAATTACAATCATTCTATAAACGTTTCGACCGCACGCGGTCTTCTTCAGTATAATTATTGAAATATAAATTCTTACAATTCACATAATATCGAAATTTAATTATAGTTATTCAGAATCAAGAGTTTTTGAGTAATTAACGCGTGTTTCAATCCGTCCTGTCCAACAATGTTCGCCTCGATATGATCCCTGATTTTGTTCAGATCTCGGATAGTTTCATCGTTAATATGCGAGAAATTAACCCGTTCCGTAGGCGCTGCGATTTATAAAAAAATTACCGATCAACGCATGTCCAAATTATAATATGTATCCCCTACAATTGGTAGTATGCTTACCTATCATCGTTCTTCTTGATAATTTTGCTACTTATTAACAGTTATTAAGGATAACACATAACAAACCAACAATACAGAAAGACAGCTCATTTTAAACTCTACTTGATCGGAGAGCGTGCGTGTTTATATATGATCTAATATCTATGTTTTACTCGTTAATGTCCTATTTGTCCTATTATTATTTCTTGTTCGCTAATATATCCAAAATATCAAAATACGACTCGCTAAGTAACTCAGTATCTTTGTTTAAATTTAGTCCATTTTTTTGTTCCTTGATATGTAGCATCTCAGAAATGAGTCTTTTATAATAATTATTTTCGTTGTCCATGATCTTAACATTGTCCCAATTAAAAGTATGATGTTCATTTATTATGTGTTCAGAAATTACTGAATGTTTCGTTGAGTCCAACCTAATATTATTTTTATGTTCTTTTATTCGCGTCTGCAATTGCCTCTTTGTTTGGCCTACATAAGATGCATTACAATTATTGCAACTGATCTTATAAACCACATTCGAATTGCATGGATGTTTAGTTTTATCTTTCTGCGCTTTAATAATATTGTCCAGTTTGTTGAGACATCTATACCCTACCATACAATTTTTATTTTTTACCGAGGAAACAATCATTTCTGAGATCCCATCTATATACGGAATGACAAAGAATTTTTTATTGACCGAGTCATTTCTTATACTTTTTGTTCTTTCTATGTTGGCCTGTCTCTCTATAATGCTCCCCTTAGATATGATGTGTTCTATCCGATGATTAATTTTGTTAAAAATCAGATCAAGAGGGTAACCATTGCTTCTGAGTATATTAATAATTAACTCCAAATTTTTATTAAAAAATAGTGGATGTGATAGCAATAGACATCTGTCTACAAGGTTATATATTATTCCTATTTTGTGGCATAGTGGGTGGTTTGAATAAAATGATAACGTCCTTCCTGAGAAGGTTTCTTTTTGATACCAGTCTATATATATTTTGTTATTAATAATTTTAAGTGATAAATCTAAGAAATTCAAGCTATGGTTAACCTCTTGTTCGACCGTGAATTTAAGTCTTTCATGATAGTTGTTAAAATTATTCACAATCTGAGTCATATTAGTCATAGAGGTGGCCACTATTATGTCATCCACATAACGAAAATAAAACAAACATTCCAAATTCAACGCTTTGAGAACTGTATCCTCAAGATCTTGCATAACCAGGTCTGCAATAATTGGTGATAACGGTGACCCCATAGGGGTCCCAAACGTCTGTTTATAAATTATGTCATCAAATGTAAAATATGTAGAAGTCAATATGAATTTTATACCCCCCAAAAATTCGTTTTTCGGTATTTTAGTATTTATTCCAATGTGATCCCATCTATCGTTAATACCGTCAATCGCAAGATCCAGAGGAACGTTCGTAAACAAAGACACCACATCCAAGGAAAACATCCTATCATTCTCATCAATCTTTTTACCAGACAATATGCTGTACAAATCAAAACTATTATTAATATGACTTTTCGCTTTGGGTAGACTAGTTCGTAAGGTGTTTTGTAAAAACGAAGCCAGCGAGTATAGAGCTGTATCAACCGATGAAACTATGATTCTAACTGGATAGTTCTCCTTATGGATTTTCGGTAATCCATACGCTTTTGGAAGGAGAGAATCACTACAACGTAATTTGTAATATTCGTTTTTTGAAATATAATCTTCCTTAAGCCATCTCTTCAACAAATCATTCAAATCGTTCTCTATTTTTTTGCACGGATTTTTTTTAACAATAGTGTAAGTGTTGACATCTTTTAAAACGTTTTCCATTTTGTTAATATAATGAGATCTTTCCATTGCCACCGTAGCATTACCCTTGTCCGCGCGTGTGAATAGAACATTCGGATTGTCTTTACAAAATTTTATTAAATCTCTGTGTGCACCAAGTAATTTTTGTTGACTTACGTCATTTTTATCCTTCGTGTTCAGAAGTTGTGCAAATTTTGGAACCGCGATATTTCTGATTGTTGTGAGATTATTAATATTATTTCGTTTGCTATTACTCTCTATGTCCTTGATGAATTCATGTATCGCTGTTTTTTTACTAATATTCGGAAGACAGAATTTATCACCCATTTGCAACAGATTAGAAACGTTAGGCGGAATGTCTGTGTTGGACAGATTAACAAACCATTTTTTATTAGTATTTTCCAAAGGGTTAATTGTATCATTGAGAAATTTATTGGCTTCTATGTGTATATTGATCTCCTTGGCATCATTAGTGATTGCCCTGAGAGAATTTTGTGATATTTTCGTCGGTTGTGAAGTTTCCAAATGTAAAGAAGACAGTTGAGTAAACTGTGACAAGAGTCACAGTTTACTCAGCTGTGAATAATAAAAAACGATAAAAACGGAACAAAAATATTATTTTATATTGTTTGTATCTCAAGAAAATCCATATACAAAAGTCGTATATCGATCTTTTTGCGTCGCTTTCCGAAAATACCTGCACAAATTGATTACTTGGCAAATTGAAACCAGAGCACGGTGCGCATCACATTCATGTGACGCAGCAATCAGCTGACCGTCATCGTGTAGATGCAAAACGAAAGTGCAAGCTGCATTTCCGATGGTGCAACGTCAGTTACAACGTGACTAGTTCTGCATCTCTCTGTTACGGCATCGAATTCCATACATAGTGTTATGTTACGCCGTTTTTGTACCGTTGATATGCTACGTGCTGGTCATTGACAGACAAACTCATATAAGAAACGTCACTCTCTTCTATTGGTCGATTTCTTCGATTTGGTTCAGCGCGTGGATATATTAGCTCATGCTATTACTCTCGCGTGCGCCACATTCGCTTAATCATTCTCGCTGTTGGCAAAGATTTCCTAAAAAGCACAGTGACGTTTCGATAAATAGGACCTCAATTTTCACAAATCTCTGTAAAAATATCAACAATTTTTAATTTGTTGCGTAATTATTTAAGTCATGATAGAAAAAAAAACAATTATTAAGTGCGATGTTTGATATGAAGCGATAAAAACAATTTCAAAGCTTTGTTAATGTGGTTTCTCCTAAACACCTTTCTGTCTCTTTTGCTCCCTCTCTCACATGATGAAGCTTAGCTCGTGCATGCGAGAACTTTTTTTCGGATTATGACCGCGCATTGCGTTGGCCTCGACGTTGTTGGCACACACGTGGCGCGCTATCATATCAGCTGCCAAGCGTAGCATACATTCGATATGAACGTCTTTTCTATTTAGTGATACATTAGCCATTATATTTACCTATTAAATTTATTTGCAACTATTGTTATCGCGTGATATTCATTCAGTTGCGATGTTGAGAATAAAAAATATCCAAGTGCTGCCTTTTGATTTCTACCGCGTAGGTGGATGCGAATGAACACGAGAAATAACATTTAAAAATAAAAAATACATCATAAAATAATTATATCTCTTTTGTAAATACAATAATACTGAACTTGTTTTATATGTATATGAATAATATAAAAAAACACATGTAATTTAAATTTCAAAAACTATGGTGATTTAAAAACTAAGTATATATAATGATATTATGACTTTATCTATGATTCTACCTATGACTCTTTATCTATGATACTGTATGTGTACAGCACTGACCAGGGTTAATTATCAGTTTCATTAATGTTGACTAAATGTTAGCGCAAGTTTAAATTATTCTTTATCTTCCTTAGAATTTTAGTATTCTAAGAAAAATCAGATATAAATCAAGATTAGATTAGAACCTTTATTTATAAGATAAAATCGAAGTTTCTTTCATAAATAACAGAACATTCATCTTATTTATACCTTTCAGGGTCACGAGAAATTTCTCGGAAATTCTTAATTTTCGCACTAATATAAGATGCTCCATTATTTTTCTTTTTATGTGATCTGATTCGCTAGAAGTCTGGGAAGAGCACATTTCGCCGTTTGCATATTCGCGACGGTGAACATTTTCAAGCGAGCAACTCTGTCGAGAAAGGGTTAACCGGCATCCGAATAGTCTCTCTCACAGTCCCTCGCGTTCCGGCTGAGCTACGTTCATGCCGCGCCGATGAGCGGCTATATGCAAGCGTTCCGCGAGCGGACGCTATTGCACGCGCGGATAAGTATGCAAGTAAGCAGGTCGATGCACTCCACCCACACCTGGCCCGCGCAAAATAGCCAGTCTGTCCTTGACACGACGTGAACTGTCTCGGAGCGGAATCCGCCCGTGGAAATCGCTCGGCAAACGAGACTATCCCTGACTTATGCGTTCATCTGCTGCGTGAAACTTTTATCACCGTCGTTCATCTACAGGCAGTTAGTCCATTTCATTGCCGCATAATATATAGTATTATTTTGCAATTAGATATTGGGTGTGTAAAAGTAAAGTGAGATAAACATCAAATAATTGAAAATAATTGGAATAATTGAAATTCGACCTGACTGGCCAATACAAATTGTTCTATACACAACGTTACGACCCTTGGGTACGGGTCCTTATCAAGTGTTACTGCAAAATCGTAAAATACATATAATTGACTATAAAGAATAAAAAAAGGTTCTAATAAGTGTCAAATTACTTTAAAATCAAGAAACATGGTTACAAAGATATTAAACGGAATTTTAATGTTACCTTTCAAGATGTCAATGTGAAAGATGTGGATTACTGATGTTAAAACGAAGGCAAGTATATCATTTGACCCGTCTCGTGTCAGATTTAAACAAAAGCATTACAAAAAGACGCTCGCAAATTGCTGTTGTATTTTTTAATAAAAAACATTTCAGCTAATTCTTTTTTTCTTTTATGTTTTTCACAGTGTAAGATTTTAGGTTTAATCCAATTAAAATCATGTCCGTGTTGAATTCGATGCTAAATAACTACACTGTGATTGCTGAGATGCGTTTTTATATTTTTACAATATTTATTGATACGTGTACCAATTGTCTTTTTGTTTGACCAGTGTATGTTGCATCACAGTCGTTACATTCAATCATGTATACAGCATCGGTTTTGTGCATGTTTTTATCTTGTCTTTACCTCTCTTAATTAAGTTATTTAATTTTTTTCTGGAATCGTATATATAAAGTGAGATAGACTACTCTCATTCTCATTTTCTCCTTATTTTACAATCGGTTAATTGTCGTAATTAAGTTTTGTTTATAAATAGTAACATCGCTTTTTCGTATCTATTCCGAACATTTGGCAGTTTGCTATTGATCTGCCGCATTGCAATCGTGCCAAATCGTGCAATAGTGCATCGATACCGTCGATCGACGCGTGTTCTCTTAAGCATGCGGTGCACCGAAGGTCGATTTGAGGCTACGACAATCTCCATTGTTGGAGGATTCAGACAACAGACTATTATCGGTTTTATAGTATGTAACGAGAGCATTGTCTCGAAAGAGTAGGAGGATTTCTTACTAAGGATTGCCATTCAGATGATAATGCCAACGGTGATATGAAAGATTATAAAGTCTGTAGAAGTAACAGATATGAAACATCTGTTTTAAATCAATTGAAGCAATATATTAATATTATTATTATTATTATTATTATATATATATATATATCCTATAGCATACATTTTTTATAAAAGGAGGTCCCTAATTATGCAATATTTTACACACTTTATTGATATATAAGACGTAAGAGACACGTGAGAGACATGTGAGAGATGGAAATATTCTTAAAATTTTAAAGAAAAGATGAAACAGCCGTGGAAGAATATTAAGCAAGTTAACGTTCATGAATCTAGCATCTATACTTTCTACAAGAGAACGTGCATCGGTATGTAAATAAAATAGAGAGAGATATCGGCAGTCTAATGCTTCAAAGGCCTGGTGTGTCAGCCTGTATGAAGTTAACCCCCCATTTTTCGAATTTTAAAATTTTAAAGGTTGTTCCAGGTTGTTCTAGACTTGTTCTAAATTGTTCCAAAAGATCAAATTTAAAAAATAAAAATTTTCGCGAAAAATGGAAAAAAACGATTTTTTGACCTGGCCCCCATTTTTCGAAAATCGAACTTTTAAAGGTTGTTCCAGATTGTTCTAGTTGTTCTAAACATTGTTCCAAAGTGATAATTCCCTAAACAAAATATTTCACGAGATATAATAAAAAAATAGTTTCGTGCGCTAAAACAGTATTTTTACGTTTTCGGCTATAGTTATTATCTCTTAAACACCAAACTGTATATTTTAGCTAAAAACGAACAGAACAACCTGGAACAACTCTTAATTTTGCTAGAACATAATTTTAAAGAGTACTTTATTCTTGGAAATAAACATATTTTTGTTGTTTTTTCGTGTTTTTCGACCGATAACGACGTGACAGCGGTCCCAAACTATAGAACAATTACGTACTGGCATAGAACAACTTGGAACAACTCTCAGTTTTGTTAGAACATTATTTTAAAGGGTACTTTACTCTTGGAAATAAACACATTTTTTTTGTTTTTTTATCTTTTTTGCCCGCAAAAGTCGCGATAACGGTCCCAAACTATAGAACAATTACGTACTGGCATAGAACAACTTGGAACAACTCTCAATTTTGCTAGAACATAATTTTAAAGAGTACTTTACTCTTGGAAATAAACACATTTTTCTTGTTTTTTCATCTTTTTTGCTCGCTAAAGTCGCGACAGCGGTCCCAAACTATAGAACAATTACGTACTGGCATAGAACAACTTGGAACAACTCTCAGTTTTGCTGGAACATTATTTTAAAGAGTACTTTACTCTTGGAAATAAACACATTTTTTTTGTTTTTTCATCTTTTTTGCTCGCTAAAGTCGCGATAGCGGTCCCAAACTATAGAACAATTACGTACTGGCATAGAACAACTTGGAACAACTCTCAGTTTTGCTAGAACATTATTTTAAAGGGTACTTTACTCTTGGAAATAAACACATTTTTTTTGTTTTTTCATCTTTTTTGCTCGCTAAAGTCGCGATAGCGGTCCCAAACTATAGAACAATTACGTACTGGCATAGAACAACTTGGAACAACTCTCAATTTTGCTAGAACATAATTTTAAAGAGTACTTTACTCTTGGAAATAAACATGTTCTAGTAAAATTGAGAGTTTTTCCAAGTTGTTCTATGCCAGTACGTAACTGTTCTATAGTTTACGATCGCTGTCGCGACTTTAGCGGGCGAAAAAGATGAAAAAACAAAAAAAATGTGTTTATTTCCAAGAGTAAAGTACCCTTTAAAATAATGTTCTAGCAAAACTGAGAGTTGTTCCAAGTTGTTCTATGCCAGTACGTAATTGTTCTATAGTTTGGGACCGCTATCGCGACTTTAGCGGGCAAAAAAGATGAAAAAACAAAAAAAATGTGTTCATTTCGAAGAGTAAAGTACCCTTTAAAATGATGTTCTAGCAAAACTGAGAGTTGTTCCAAGTTGTTCTATGCCAGTACGTAATTGTTCTATAGTTTGGGACCGCTGTCGCGACGTTATCGGACGAAAAACACAAAAAAACAAGAAAAATGTGTTTATTTCCAAGAGTAAAGTATACTCTTTAAAATTATGTTCTAGCAAAATTGAGAGTTGTTCCAAGTTGTTCTATGCCAGTACGTAATTGTTCTATAGTTTGGGACCGCTATCGCGACTTTAGCGAGCAAAAAAGATGAAAAAACAAAAAAAATGTGTTTATTTCCAAGAGTAAAGTACTCTTTAAAATAATGTTCCAACAAAACTGAGAGTTGTTCCAAGTTGTTCTATGCCAGTACGTAATTGTTCTATAGTTTGGGACCGCTGTCGCGACTTTAGCGAGCAAAAAAGATGAAAAAACAAGAAAAATGTGTTTATTTCCAAGAGTAAAGTACTCTTTAAAATTATGTTCTAGCAAAATTGAGAGTTGTTCCAAGTTGTTCTATGCCAGTACGTAATTGTTCTATAGTTTGGGACCGTTATCGCGACTTTTGCGAGCAAAAAAGATGAAAAAACAAAAAAAATGTGTTTATTTCCAAGAGTAAAGTACCCTTTAAAATAATGTTCTAACAAAACTGAGAGTTGTTCCAAGTTGTTCTATGCCAGTACGTAATTGTTCTATAGTTTGGGACCGCTGTCGCGACGTTATCGGACGAAAAACACAAAAAAACAAGAAAAATGTGTTTATTTCCAAGAGTAAAGTATACTCTTTAAAATTATGTTCTAGCAAAATTGAGAGTTGTTCCAAGTTGTTCTATGCCAGTACGTAATTGTTCTATAGTTTGGGACCGCTATCGCGACTTTAGCGAGCAAAAAAGATGAAAAAACAAAAAAAATGTGTTTATTTCCAAGAGTAAAGTACTCTTTAAAATAATGTTCCAGCAAAACTGAGAGTTGTTCCAAGTTGTTCTATGCCAGTACGTAATTGTTCTATAGTTTGGGACCGCTGTCGCGACTTTAGCGAGCAAAAAAGATGAAAAAACAAGAAAAATGTGTTTATTTCCAAGAGTAAAGTACTCTTTAAAATTATGTTGTAGCAAAATTGAGAGTTGTTCCAAGTTGTTCTATGCCAGTACGTAATTGTTCTATAGTTTGGGACCGTTATCGCGACTTTTGCGAGCAAAAAAGATGAAAAAACAAAAAAAATGTGTTTATTTCCAAGAGTAAAGTACCCTTTAAAATAATGTTCTAACAAAACTGAGAGTTGTTCCAAGTTGTTCTATGCCAGTACGTAATTGTTCTATAGTTTGGGACCGCTGTCACGTCGTTATCGGTCGAAAAACACGAAAAAACAACAAAAATATGTTTATTTCCAAGAGTAAAGTACTCTTTAAAATTATGTTCTAGCAAAATTGAGAGTTGTTCCAGGTTGTTCTGTTCGTTTTTAGCTAAAATATACAGTTTGGTGTTTAAGAGATAATAACTATAGCCGAAAACGTAAAAATACTGTTTTAGCGCACGAAACTATTTTTTTATTATATCTCGTGAAATATTTTGTTTAGGGAATTATCACTTTGGAACAATGTTTAGAACAACTAGAACAATCTGGAACAACCTTTAAAAGCTCGATTTTCGAAAAATGGGGGGCCAGGTCAAAAAATCGTTTTTTTCCATTTTTCGCGAAAATTTTTATTTTTTAAATTTGATCTTTTGGAACAATTTAGAACAAGTCTAGAACAACCTGGAACAACCTTTAAAATTTTAAAATTCGAAAAATGGGGGGCTAACTTCATACAGGCGGTGTGTCATTTATTGCAGGCATTGATAAGTTAAACAAGCAACGAAGGGAGAGATGGGCAAAAACATGTCCGAAACTGACGAATTTTCGTTCGATGCACGTTCTCTCGTTGAACGGAGTATATAATACGTAGTACAATATCTCTCTTTAGTATAATAAATTGGTAAGAGAGAAGGAAAGGAGGCGCCGAAATGCGCGTTCGATCGGTACCGCGTGTATATACTTTACACTCGCATGACAGACAGCTGCATCCCCGTTTTCTGGCATTCGCATCGCATCAAACGACACACGTGCCCTCACGCACGGCCCACGCGTGTATGCGGCTGATGAGGGATTGCCACGCGGCGCGGGAATGGGCGCGAAACTTGTTTACGCGACGGAGCAACGTCGTGGCATTCCGCGACGTAAGTTGCAGTTATTCAGGGAGCCTTGACTCGTGGTCGCCGCGTAGGTGCACCTCGTCGCACATATACGGGCATGAGACGCCTGCTGGGGTGAAAGAAGAAGGGGGGGATCTTGCGGATCACGGACCGGAATTAATTGTAGACTGCGAATGTGCACAACACACATGATACGTATATATACATACATATATACATATATACATATATATACATATATATGTATATATATATATATATATATATACAAGCGGTACGAGAGTATTTCTTTCGTGCTATTGATCTTTACGTCAGGGCTGATCCATAGCTTCGTAATATGTTTGTCGTGATCAATTTCCGACAGAGACGAAACGAAAAACAATTTGTCAACAAGATGATTATAAACGATCGAAAATAAAGACACGTGTGTGTCTGATCCGAGAAATAAAATGATCATGTTTATTTGCTCGGTGTAATTGATGTTTTTTATTTTGATATTCGTAATTGCAAAATGCAATTAGAAAATATGCTTTTTAATTGAATAGTGTTGTTTCCTATTTGCATCTTCTTGTACTTTTTAATTTTTTTATTAAATTTTTTTCCTTTTTGTGTATGGTACTGCCTACGTATTGAAATTATTAATTATAATTAAAAAAAAAATTAGCGAACTGAATAATGCCTTTATATAAGTTATAATAATAAAGTCATAAATGTTTTGTGGAAATGTAAGCCGAAGAATGATCTTATCCTTATCTTTTGAAAACTAATCAATCCTCGGACAAAAATTATTTTTTGGAATTTGCGTTTTCCTGTGTTGTAACTTTCTTGTATATCTTAATTTTATTTTTCTAACAAACTGGAAATATTTTACATTTCTAAAAATTGTTGATACAGTATTTTGTACTGATCTTATATAAAGTAGTTTTCGATTAAATTAGCTGGTTTTTCATATATTGTGGCTTATTATTATCTACTAAACAAAAGATGCAATAGCTGCAAAGCTAAATAATGGACAGTTACGGAGGTACAATTAATCAAACAATTTGCAAAATTTGAGTTTTTCGTATTTAAGATTCAATTTTATATGGGAGGGAGGGGGTGATGCGAAATTTTTGAATTTATATGAAATCTTAAATAAAATTGAAATCCCTATAAAATCAGCTATTTTCTCACATGCTGTAGCTGAGTGTAGCTTATAATCCACTGAACACAAAATGTGATGAGCTCAAAGCTAAATAATAGACAATTACTAATTTATAATCAGTCAAACATGAAAAACTCGAGTTGTTTGACTAACTGTAATCTATTATCGAAGCTTTGAGGCAATTGCATCTTTTATTCAACAGAGGTCATAAGATATATCATAATATGAAAAACCAGCTAATTTAATCAATATCCATTTTATATAAAATTAATGCAAAGTATTTTGTTCGATCTTACTATAAGTCTAATTTCTTCTCTTTGTGATCTATTTCTTCCCTATTCTGCTATATCTAGAGAGTTGAAGGGCGTGTTTAATCGAGAGCTTCGATACACGAGTCGATCAATGATCGCTGCTGCTTTTGTTTGCACGTGGCGCGAGTGCTGTTGCACCAAGTACGAAGACCTTGCATCATTTCAAGATCAACAAATCGTCGAGGCTGATCGCTCGCCTGGAATGTGCTCGAAAGCGGCACAGGCGTGATAGAGAACCGACGCGACGCGGCGTATGCTCCACTGTGCTTTATCCGCCGCGTGGGAGGTCTGGATCAATGTAGTTCGCGATGGAACGTGAAAAATGACGTTGTGGTAATCGCGGCCGATGGTTTATGGTCCGAGCTGAGAGCAGCTATCCGCTAGGAATAATATGCGTGCGCGTCGGTTGAAGAGTACCAAAAGAACGCGAGGTTAAACGCGCGATGATAATCTTTTACCTGCCCGGACAAAGGAACTCTGTGTGTTAAGTATGTACCCTGCGAAAGAAAAGAGGAGGAGCACCTACGAGAGTTTTCCCACGTACCGCCGAGATCTAAAAATCCGATTTACATAGCCCGAATCTCTTTGAGCGCGATATTCCTTCCCTCCTCTCTCTGATTATCATAATTAATTTGGTGAATATTTATACGGTGAATATTATATTATAGAAAGCGCTCAAGACACATTTCCTGTTTATAAAAAGTTGTTATTACATCTTATAAAGAATTCACCTCATATGTAAATTTATATAATTATACATATACAATATCTGCTGGTGCAACAGAATCTATTTGTGCAAGTGTGTGAATTTACATTTAAATATGAAATATTTCTTATCTTAATAAAAGCTATTTAACATACATTGAAATTTAATAAACGTGTATAAATTATCCTTTACTTTTATTTTATATTTATGTTATAATTAAATTAAAAAAAATATATACATATATATGTATATATAAATGTGTGTATTTGTATGTGTGTGTGTTTGTATAAAAAAATGTTCTTCAAGAGTATATAATACGCTTTTTTAGAATTATTTGTTTAAACTTTGCATTTGTTTGAACAAATATTTATTATTGGCAAAAAGCTTTAAGATTTAAACTTTGCACTTTAATTTTTTTTTTGAAACAGTTTTCCACGATAATTTCTAAATTACAGATTTTACAAGAAAATATCCATTTTGTGCAACATTTTCTCCAAAACAGTGTAAAACAGTATACTTTATTTAAAAAATCCAGAAAAATGTTTAAAATATGAATTCTTAGGAAATAAATGAGCTTAAAATCTCATACATTTTTGTATGAATATTATATGTCAAGGAAACCGATTTCTCTGACTATATAAAAATTTAAAAGACTTTTTTTCCCTTTTTCTCAATAGCCATCTTCAATTCCGCCATTTTATAAAATATGTTTGTAATTCACTTTTGGTTTCTTGGGTTGTTAAAATAAATGTTCAATTAATTTGCAAAGGTCAATTAATTTTAAAAGAATTTAGTTTTAATAAGGAATACGATTTTTTCAAAATAAAGAAGAAATAACTAACATAAGTTTAAATGTATAAAATACAAACAAAATGTTTAAAACTATTTTTTATTTTGTAATTATTTGTAAAAAAATATATTATTTATGAAATTCTTGTATTAAATCATTAGATTAATTGAAGAGTTGATATTATTGAGTTTTTGGTTGAAATTTGGGTAAAATCCAATTTTGTTTTGGAAACAATATTCGTTTACGAGTAGATTCCAAAATTTCCTTTATGGTACTATATTCTACATATATTGGAGTATTTTTGAAAATTTTTTATATCTTGAAAAGTGAATATAATTCATTTATTTATTTAAATATAATAAATTGATTTTTTCATACTATTAAATTTTTTTCCCTAAAATTAAATGTTTTATCCGAAAGTACAGGAAAAATTCTAAAAAATTCATGTCTAAAAATTTCGTATATTTTGTAATTTTAGTCAACAGTACCGAAAAAAATAAAAATTTCTTAAAACGACTTATTTTTAATAACTTGAATGCAAAGCATGTAATACTTATTTTTTTTACCTTTAACTTTATGCAATATGTGCATTAACATGTGTTTTCATAATTACTTAAAAAATCCTTAACAATTCACTTTCAGGTGGACCTCTGCATGTGAAATGTGCTATATATAGTAAGCTGTGTTAAATCTCATCTCTATATAATTGTACAATATGTGTGTTTCTCGCACAGTTTATATACATGCATATTTCGGTCAACCGAGCATATACGCCTCGTCGGCAATCTCGAGTAGGAGACCTGTGATTTCTCTGGTGCTCACATACGGACAAGGTTAACCGGTCGATGAGCTCAGGAGTCAAGCTAGAAGCGATCGTCCGGTATTCACGTAGCGAATTGCTGTCACGCACGAGGGCTTTCTATTTCTCCGCGGCAATGAAATCGCCACGTGTGAAAATCCGGTTTTTGTTCTTCCGACATTTACGTTCCAACATTTTTTTCGCATACTCGAATTTATTTGAAAAAATTAAGAAGTTAAGAAGATCTTTCGTGATTGTCTGTTTTATCGACTAATTATTTTCGTACTTCTCTAATTTTTTGTCGCATTACATTAAGACAGAATTAAAAATGCTTCTCTACAATTGCAATACATGTATCAAAGAACCCAGGAAAGTTCGATTTCATATGAAAAATGAAAAATAATTACAAAATTATATTTTTTTTTATCTTCTATCTCAATATGACGTCTTGAATGACAAACGAGCTGTCAACTCACCATATTATGTGCTTCATGTAAAAAATATACATTTTGTATGAATATAAACACAAGTTCTCTGGAATTAAGGTACAGAAAGAAAGCACTATTATTCTCTAGATTCTCTAGATATCTAGATTCAAAGTCTAATATAAAAATATAGTTTATATTACGATTCGTACGTATGTGTGCGTGCATTGCAGGTATAGTAGAGCGAAAAACAGCAATATATATTTCCGTTCAAACCTATAATAGTATTAAACACAATGGCACAATGGGATTCCATGTATACATGGATTTTTAATACATGTTTGATCTGGATGATTTATAATGTAAAATTCAAATTATCAGTAATGAAGTATTTTTCGAAAATCAGTTAATTACCAATATTTTTAATTCCAAAATGAGAGCGCTACTATTTTCGGAGTTGATCATTCGCTGAGGAATCTCCTTAATGATTATCATGGTGTGCAAACAAAAGAATTCCAACTCCTAAAGAACGCACTGGAGATGGAAAAGAGATACATAGAATAGTTATTTTTCGCTATAAGAAGAACTCGTAGGTATTACTATACGGTTGTACTCAATCTTGGATATAAGTATGCGTCTTGGAATGTGCGAGGCTAAATCAGCGGTTCTGCGCACAGAGAAATTCCACGTTAACCGTACTCGGATTGTCTACTTCATATGTTTACCGCAATCGAAGTTGCAACGGCATCAATTTTCCTTTTGCGTCCAGGAGTCCCGTGAGAAGATTGCGATAGTTAGTGTCTGCTAGCTTGTAATTAGCATTACGCGCTTTGCTACCTAGACAAACGGTTCTCTCATATTGGAGCCTATCTCCATCGGATTTCCTTCTCTCGCCGAGATCAAAAGACTTTCCTTTCCCGTTCAATCGCACGGACATCTTTTATTGCATTTTTCGCAAAAACGTCCGGCGTGTGCTAATGAATTTGCACATTCCACGGGAAAAGGTATTAGTAGCCGTAACGGTATAGATCGGCGATAACGGTATCGGAAGATTCCTTCGGACGCGTTATTGTCCATTAACATGTTTGTGCTACTCATACTCGCGAACACGTCCGTATGCGCTCTTATTAACATGCATGCATAATTACGCTGCGAGTAAATGAATCTTAATTAGCCAGTAATGAATTTATATTTATTGTCGGTGAAGGCATTTCCGCGACATACCGATAAATCACGCGGTAGTAATTTTTCCGCGAAAAATCAATCACTATCGCGTAAACACACGAGCGAAGAGTTAATCGAGTGATTAATTTGCACGCATCTATATAATGTCAATATATACTGATCCCGACCAAGCGTGTGTGAAAGTTTCCATTGGCACTATGTCGCCTGATGCGGCGCCTGATGTGGCGCCTGATGTAATCAAAAGTCCAATAAAAATAATCAAATCAAAGTACAATTTAAAATGTGCAATAATCTTAAAATATATGAAATTATAGGAGATTACTCCACTTTTTATCGTATTTATAATTTAGGCGAAATAAAAGAGAATATATATAAAGTCATTTAATATCTCATAAAAAATCATCGAGAGACTATTTTATTAATAAAAAAGGGAAGAATTGGAAATTGTCGTGTAAGGATGAGAGTGTTTGCATGCTCAAACAAAGTGCTAATGTATTGATAATAGTGAAGATGCGCATATAGAATAAGAAATGAGAATAAATAAATAAAAAATGTTGTTCAGAAGAATCCTATTAGAAAATTAATTAGTTGTCTCCACGAAGTTCTCGCAAGATGGAAGAATCGCGAATTTATATCTAATAAGACTTATAAAGCGCTTAATTGTACTGATGGTGTTTTGCCGAGGGCCTATGGACTTCCAAAGATACACAAGCCGGGCTGCCCATTGAGAATCATCGTTTCTTCCATTAACACTCCGTTATATTCTCTCGCTTCATTTCTACATAAAATTATTTTTGATTCTGTTCCGTTAGCGGATAGTTATATTAAAGACAGTTTCCAATTAGTAGATAAATATGGCGGAGTTTACATAGATAATCATTGGGAATTGATATCACTTGATGTTATTTCATTGTTTACCAATGTCCCTATCGAGCTTGCTATTGATAGTGTTTCCCACAGATGGGATTTGATAAATAATAATTGCTCTATATCACGTGACAAGTTCTTATTGGCAGTTCGGTTTGTGCTTTCTTCTATTTTTTTCATATTTGATGGTAAGATTTACCAACAAACTTTTGGCACACCCATGGACTCTCTGTTGTCTCCGATAATAGCAGATCTGACCATGCGCGATTTAGAATGCTGGGCTATCAGAAATCTTCCGTTTTATTTACCGTTTTACGTTCGTTATGTAGACAATATTGCAATGGCTGTTCCTTTCTCTATGAAGACACCAGTGTTAAATACTTTCAACTCATACCATCAGAGGTTACAATTTACACTGGAAGAGGGAACAAACAATAGATTGAATTTTTTAGACGTGACCTTAATTTTAGAAAACGGTTCTTTAATTTTTGACTGGTATCGTAAACCAACATTTTCGGGAAGATTTTTGAATTATGCTTCTAATCACCCTTTCATTCACAAAAGAGGCATAATTTTTTGTTTGACTGATAGAGCGTTTCGTCTTTCTCATCCAAGATTCCACAAGAATAATCTTGAATTAATAATAAAGATTTTAATTGATAACGGCTACTCAACAGATTTTATTTTTAAAACAATTCATGATAGATTAAAATATTTATTTGATAAAAAGGAAGATATTATTAATGTGAATAATAAAAGTTTTTCGGATTCGACGTTTGATAATCGAATCTCGTTTTTTAATGTTCCATATGTCCGAAATTTCTCTGAAAGATTTAGAAACACAATACGGGGCACAAATGTTAAACTTTCTTATACTGGTTTAAACAAATTAAAACCATATATTAAAGTTCATAAAGATAAATTACCGAGATCCTCACACAATAATGTTGTTTACAAAATTTCGTGTTCTGATTGTGACGCTTCTTATATCGGACAAACAAAAAGACTATTGTCCACTCGTGTTAAAGAGCATAAAAATCATATTAACAGAAATACTAACCATACTTCTGTTATTACTGAGCATCGGTTGCAGGGACATAATTTTGATTGGGATAATGTGGAAATCTTGGATGAGGAACCTTTTTTGCATAAGACTTGTGTCGGAGATGTTATTTATTAAGAGACAAAAAAATGGCCTTAATAAGCAGAAGGATACCGAAAATCTGCATTCTACTTATATATCGATTTTGAAGAATATGCCGACCGTTTAATTTTTTACTCATATCGATGTGTTTGCTTAATTCTGTATTATTTTTGTTTTTGGGATATTCGTGTATGTCTGCTTATTCTTTGACATTTAATTTAACTTAGACTCTCGAACGTGACGGTCGTGCGTTCTTTGACTTTTGGCGTGTGTTGGATTAGTGAGTTTCAGTTTCTTATCGTTTTAATTGGGTTATATTACTCAATTTATTTAAGTTTTGGACGTGTTTTTTTTCCATAGCTTTGCTATGGGTAGCATTTCCACGCACTACTTCCGTCTTTCAACGACTGGAATCGATGAGAGGCTTGTCTTGCGACGCACGCCATTATGTCTGATTTTGCTATGACTTTATGAGTTATATAATTTCTAATTTTTTTTATGTACGTATTCTGTATTTATATCTATTTTTAGTCTGATATTTTTGATAGCGTAATGTTTTAAAAAAACTTTTTATGTTACATACTTTGTTTATTTTTGTGTTGACAAGTTACTGAAGATGATCCCAAGGAAGGATCGAAACGTTTAATTAAATTTTTTGTCTTAGTTTATTTTTGATTTATACCTTTTTATTGTTTTTACTTACGCCTTTACCACCCGCGTTGCGGCTCTTACTGGCTTATTATTGGATTTTTATTGTGAATAAATAAATATCATTAACGTTAAATGCGGCTGGCCGACAACGTGAAATAGCCGGTGGCAGGCACATGCGCACGAAAATTATATTTATCGTTGTGTCGTAGATTGTATCGCACGGTCGTGACAAACAAGTGTCATCGTGACGTCAATAAGACTCTGACAAGTGCGTATACGATTCGCCAACGCTTCTGCTTTTATGTATACTGATTGTCGGTGCGCACGGTTTTCGCGATGAGGCGCAACGTCACGGCATTTTAACGATTCGTCGTCGATTTGCCATATCGCGTTAGTCGTTGATCGATATCGGTTCGAACAATTCTCGACGTTGCGAGCGCGAAACCATTCGCTCTCGCAATCGGTATTTCGATTTTTTTTCTTTTTCAAACGCGTTATTTATAAAGTATGATGATTACGTGTGCCGCGTAACTTATTGAAGGAAGTGATGGATTAATTTTTTTTCATTCGGTAATACATTGTTTCGAATTCTTCAAATACAATGTATGTATATTTTTTTATTCCTGCAAAAATAATTTTATTTCTTACTTATAGCTTATATATATAATATAAATTATATATATAATTATAATAAATTTTTAGAGAACACAACTTTGAATTTGTATAAATTGGAGTAGAACGAAGAGATGTAAAAAATAATGTGAAACTAAAAAATATATATGTATATATAAGGTTTACGGATTTGTGAAAATAGGTCATTTTTAAAAATATGCGTGACACATTTTTCTTTTTCTTAGAAACAACTTATTGCGATCTTTGTACA